>NW_025800242.1:9353-83570 GCF_021613505.1 Equus quagga | reverse complement strand
AAAAAAAAAAAAAAAGTAAAATTAAAGAAAGGTCTATCATATCCTTAATTCTAAATACATTCTCCCATATTCATTCAATATGGAATTCACGCACTTCAGACTTCAGAGGTCATCAGAATCTCACAGGGTGCTTACTGAAGAGGCTCATCCCTCACATGTTTCCATAGAGATTCAAAGTTGGTAGTTCTTCAGTAAGATTTGGAAACATGTCGTATGTGCAAAAGCCCCAGGTGATTCAACTCTGTGGGTATCCTCTGAACAGCAGTGCAGGAGGCACTGCACTAGGAGGCACCATGATTCCCAGGCAAAGCTGTATTCCAGATGTGCTACTAAAAATAAAACAACCTCCTCAGCCTCCAATGATGACCAGAACACAAGGATCTCATTTGCTCTCCTTTGAGACTTTCACTTTTCGCCCCACATGCATAGAGAGCCTTCTTTGAAGTATTGTGATTACAAGAAATGTGATCAACCTAATTGTGCTAACCGCCCTTTCTCCTCTCTTGTTTTGCGCTCAACAACTCCTTCTCACAGTAAAGTATTTCTCCATAAAATAAATTTCCTCGTAAAGACACATCAAAAAGTTTTGCATGAGAACCCTGAGTGCAGCTAATGTTCTAAGACATCAGTGATATAATTAATTTTATTCAAGTGTGATCTTCATGAGGACACCAGCAGAGATAAATAAGAAACACAACAAGATCGATGATTAAGAAGAAAAGTGAAAATTCAGATATATTTTTACAAATCAGCCAATGAGAAAGTTTCAAAGCTAAGAAGATGCCAGATTACCAACCTTTGCTTCGCCTGCCTAAACAGTTTGTTTTTTTATTTCTCAGAGCAGCAAAAGAAAATGTGAAAAATAACATAAAAGAAAAATTTACTTGCTGAAGTATGTATTAACAATCCATGAGAACAGTAGGAATACAAATGTATAAACATAGGCAAGTATAGAACACAATGACACTAGTTAATTTTGTTAAGTACTTGACATGTGTCAGACATTGTCCTCAGTGTTTGCAGTGCTTGTGGAGGTGGACCAGAGACCAAGAGGAACACTTCATGCAGTCAATCTAAGACTCTCAAAGTAATCATTTTCTCCACATCAGGAAGGAGATATAGAAGAGGAATATGATTCTATTCACAGTGAAGGGATTTAAAGGTATATATTCTGGATGACCCTATACAATACTAAGTATCAAAAGACCTAAGGAAGAGGAGTCAGATTACCTTCTCTGGTCATGATGTCTTGCTATGATGTCTGCATCTGTTGCAGCCATCTGGGCCAATGAAGGGAGCTTGTCCCAGTAAAAAAAGGCACCCATGGAGGAGTAAATGAATTTTCCTCTACATTTTCTACCTCTGAAGTCCCTGTAAGGTGAGATAACTCTCTTTATTGCCCTGGTATATTAGAATCAGGGTTACTTTCTCTAAGAAGAAACAATGACTTTCTGACTATTCAAAATCAAGTTCCTGACAATCATCTCTAACCTCTAATAATCACATTATAGCATGTTGATAGATGATAAAACTGAATATAATGGACGCTGATGTTGCCCTGCACAGGTACAGTTGACCAGCGACAGGTCTCAGGAATCACTGGAGTATGAAACAACAACTCTTCCCATGTCTCACAGTAGACTTGTCTCTGGGGCATAATTCACATGGCCCTAGCCATGAGATCAGACACAATCAAGTCTTTGCTATGACCACAGACTTATTTGATCCTTCTCTGGACCTATCCAACATCTCCCATTTTTTCCTCTGATGTCTCAACAATATGAGCATAAACCTTGCTTCAGTTCACCTCCAAGGACCCCACCAAAGACACTGAGCTTAGGGAATGGAACTCATTTTTGAAACACAACAGCAGGTTGGGATTCAATCTGAAGTTGAAATTCACTTACCTTTTGTATTATCCAGTCATTTTAGAAGAAGTTGATGATACAAGAATCAGACATTCTGGCTTGCCCATATTTCTGTCACTTTGACTCATTCTAGAAACCCTAGTTGAAGGCAGGTCACACAGTCACCAAAGAGAAGATGTCCTACTGATGAGTTTTCTCAAGGCTCCCTTCACGTTCCTCAGGCTATAGATGAAAGGGTTCATCATTTGAGGGACAACAGTGTACATCATTGAAACCACTGCAGTGCTTCTAGAAGAGTTAGTGAGAGCAGAACTAATGTTAACTCCAAAGCCTGTCCCATAGAATAAAGAGTACTGAGAGGTGAGAACCACAGGTAGAGAAAGCTTTATAGTTTCTAGTCACTGATGATATTCTCAAAACAGAGGATACTATTTGAGCATAAGAGAAAATAATTCCACACACAGGAATACCACCAAATACACTGGTTGCAAAATACATCAGGATGTTATTGGTGAGGGTATCAGAACATGCAATCTTGATGAGCTGAACAACTTCACAGAAGAAGAGGGGGATTTCCAAGTCTGTGCAGAAGGACAGTCGCAACACCATCAGACTGTGGAGCAGGGCATCCAGAATGATAATAAACAGAGGGAGTAGAATCAGCAGTCCACAGAAGCGAGAGTTCATGATGATTGTGTACCTCAGGGGGTGGCAAATGGCCACGTAGTGGTCACAGGCCATTACTGCAAGAAGGCAACTTTCCAAACCTGCAAACACCAGGACAAAGCAGATCTGTGTCAGGCAGCCTGTATAAGTGATGCTCTGATTCTGTGTTTGGATGTTCACCAGCATCTTTGGGATCGTAGTTGTGCTTAAGCAGATGTCATCAATAGACAGATTGGAGAGAAAGACGTACATGGGGGTGTGCAGGTAGGAGTCAGAGCTGACAGCAAGGATGATGAGCAGATTTCCAAGGACGGTGACCAGGTATATGGACAAGAACAGACTGAAAAAGATGGACTGCAGTTCTGGATCCTCTGTCACTTTCATGAGACGGAAATGTGAAACATGTGTTTCATTTCTGTGATACATATTGTTGATGAATCTGATGGAAAATGTGGAGTTACAAGACAATTGAAAGTATGTTTTCTAGACCAGTAGGAGGAGCATCGCCAGAGGCAAAAATCATCTTGAGAAGGGAAGGAGACTGAAAGATGGGAATAGAAAAGATGTGTGTATGTATATTATTCTTTTCCTTTAAAAAAAGAAAATTTGAAGTTGATATAGCAGAATGCTAACAATCATTAATTCTAGAAAGGGTTAACAGGTGGTCATTTTTAAAAAATTACACTGTCTATGTTGTTCTGGTTATTTGAAACCTTTGGCAATTTTATAAAGAGAAACAAATAGACTAGGGAGGTAGCTTGAAGATTCTATCTGGATCTCCTGGGAACTTAGAGGCAGGCCACAGTGATAATACATACATATATCAAGAACCAGGAATGGGAAGGTAAGATCAACTTTACCAAACGTGCCCTCTCACCACGAGATGGCAAGTAAATGCCAGAGTTAAAGAGTTACCTTGTTTTAAAATTGGTATATTGCTACTCTGGAAGAAATGATCCTTGTTATAGCAGAAATTGAATATGAGATTAGTAAATGAGAGGTGCTTGAGTATTGTGTAAGGTACAAGAAAAAGTGTGAAAAAGATGGCAGACAGACAGGAGGACCATAGGTGACTTAGCTCTAATCATTTGATGTATGTACTTTCTTCACAACTTCCCTTGGATAAACCTGCCCTCATTTCCAAACATTGACTAAGGGACCTTAGGTTACCTGGCTGGCATCACTGTGGAATGATGCTTGACATCTCCACTGAATGTACCATCTCGGATATCTGTCCTCAGGAAGGCAGACGAATTGAGTGAAACCCAAACTCCTGGGCAAGAGGGATCATCTATGGGAGAAGGCTCAGATGACCTACTTCTTTTCATTGGAAGGACTGTTGAATGAGACAGTCACAGGCAAATTGCAGTCTCTGTATCTTTAGAGCTTCAATTTCCAAATCTCCTCATTAGCCATGCAATTTTATTGTCATTGGGATCCCAGGACAGTGTAAATCCTTAAAGACCAAGACTCTAGATGGGAGGAACTCATAATGGCTACTTCCCTCACCCTATGAGACCAGGTTTACACCATCCATTTTTCTCCATCTGTGCCTGCTCATCTCCATTTCCAATTCTTTGCAAATATGAATACACCATTCTTCTCTAATGGGATTCCACTCCTTTTTGCAGGTATGAACAAAGAGTCCCTATCTAATCAATGACATTGGGAAGTCCAATACCAATTTTAGGTTTGAAAATATAGTTTATGTATGTGGATGTAAATAATATATTTAAAATATTGCAAATCATAGATCTGACAAGTGGTTAATCTCCATTGTATATAAGGAACTCACACAATTGAACAATAAAAAAGCAAACAACCTGATCATAAAACGGGCAGAGGACATTAACAGACATTTTTCCAAAGAAGTTATACAGATGGCCAATAAACACATGAAAAGATGTTCAACATCACTAATCATCAGGGAAATGTAAATCAAAACTACACTAAGATACCACCTTATGCCGATTAAAATGACTATAATCACTAAGACTACAAATTAACAAATGTTGGAGAGGGTGTGGAGAAATGGGAACCCTTATACACTGATGGTGGGAATGCAAACTGATGCAGCCACTATGGAAAACAGAATGGAGATGCCTTAAAAAGCTAAAAGTAGAACTACCATATGACCCAGCTATCCCACTGCTGGGTATCTACCAAACAATTTAAAATCAATAATCCAAAGTAGCGTATGCACCCCTATGTTCATTGCAGCACCATTCACAATAGCCAAGACATGGAAACAAACCAAGTTCCCGTCGACTGATGATTGGATAGAGAATATGTGGTATTTACATACAATGGAATACTACTCAGCCATAAAAAAGACAAATTCATCCTATTTACAATAACATGGAAGGGCCTGGAGGGAATTATGCTAAGCAAAATAAGACAGTCTGAGAAAGACAAACACCAGATGATTTCGCTCATATATGGAATGTAAACAAACACATGGACAAAGAAAACAGTTTAGTGGTTACCAGGGGAAGAAGGGTAGGGGGTGGGCATAGGGGGTGAAGGGGAGCACTTATGTGGTCACAGTCAAGAAATAACGTACAACTGAAATCTCCCATTGGTGTAAACTATTATGAACTCAATTTTAAAAAAAACAAAAAAAAATGCTGTTATTGAAAAATTGGAAACTTTAAGTTTTTCTGAGTCATTAATGTTTCCTGAATGTTAATTTTCATTGTGTATATTTGCACAATAGACTCTAATTTATTCTCTGTGAAAAATTTGTCTCTGATCACTGCAGACAGATCTGTTACTTCTTTATTGATTTTCATAACCATAGTTTCTAATTTTTTCACAATAGTTTCAATGTACATTTATGCTCACCTTGGGGGACTTCAGTTTGAAATTATATAAATAAATCATATGAACTAACAAGAAAAAGTTAATCAAATCAGTAGAAATACCACAAACATATATTTAAAAGACAGGGAAATGAATATATAATAAGATACTCAATCACATAAAAATAAGAAGTGTGCCAAATAATGAAATAGTTTTTAAACCCACAAGATTATCAGTAGCCTTGAAATATTGGTGGTGGTAGAAATCATCAGGACCTTCTAATATGTGTGTAATAGTTTCAATCACTTAGGATCACACTTTGGAACAATCTAAAGAAATATCCATACTCCTTTAATCCCAATAATTCCATTGCAAGTATAAGATTCCACCGTATTTCCACCAAGAGACAAATATATGAGAATATTCAAAGAGATTTATTCATAAGCGCAGAAAACTAGAACAAAACTTGAATCAATATTGGACAAGATATCTACTTTGAAAAGTCACCATACATAATGTAAAAACACAGAAGATTGGAAATAGTGCCTGTTATGCCCAATAACGTAATTAAATCTCAAAAGTACACTAGTGATAAAAAACAATCAAGATGAAAACTTGATATATTTTTGATTAAATTTTTAACAAGTTTGAAAAGAGACAGACTATAAATTGGACATTAACATATATTGAAGTGATAAGACAATAACGTTTAAATCCTATTACCAGTTTTGCAGTGCAAATATAATCAAAAATGACAATTTCATATGATTCAACCCAAAAGAAACACTTCAAAGAAAATAAGGTCAGAATTTAAGATAGTGTTTGCCCCTGGAATCAGCGAGGGTAGTGTAAGTAGGAGACCACTTAAGTGGATTCTATGGTGATGGCATTGCTCTATTTTTAACCCTTGGATAGGTATGTATGTTTATTATGTGGCTATTCTTTCAGAACTACAGACAGATCTTATGCACTGTTTAGTACACGATATGTTAAAAAGCAAAATTGAGGAAACATCTGATATCTTCCTAATTCTAGATACATTCTCCCATATTCTTTTATACTGAAGTCACACAGCTAAGATTTCAGATGTCATCAGAATTTCACAGAATGCTTTTCACAGAGTTTTTAAACACTCATCTCATATAAACATTTGTTTCCTTCAATTTTTTATAAAAACAGGTCATAATTTTGGAAACTTTGAAATATAGTTCTGAGTGTGAAAATGAATGCACATCTCTCACAAGTCTCCCCAGAGGTTCAAAGTCAGTAGTTGTTTCTGTAAGCCAGAGAAACCTCAGTATGAACATAGGTCTCACGTGATTCATCTCTCAGCTGTTCTGTGGGCATCAGTGCAGGAAGCTCTGCACTAGCGGATAACTCAAGTGCCGGGTACAGAGCTGTTTCCTAGTGTAGTGCTGAAAACAAAAACCTCCCTCAGCCTCCACTGATGGCCAGTATAGAAAGCTCTCCAGCAACTCCTTTGATTCTCACTTGAGACCTCCACGGTTTTCACCCCTTCACCCACAGAGATGATTCAAAATTATGGTCCTGCTTTTTTGAGCCTTGAGGAAAGAAATTCTCCTAATCTTGACAACTTTCCTTTACTCCTCTCTTATCTTACACTCAATATCTCCTTGTCAAAGGAAAGCAGTTTTGCATAGGATAACCACCCTCATAAAGACATATTAAAAAGGATTGCATTAGAACCCTAAGACTGCACCCAATCCTGTATCACTCCTGCCATTCAAGGAAATCTGTCAAAGTACAAGTTACACAAAGCTAAAGAGCATACATGTCAATGACCATGTACAACAAGAATTATAGTCTTTGTGAATATATTTTGGGAAAGTCACTAAATGAATACAGTACTACCACCTTAAAGATTTTTTTTTTAAGAAAAGCAAACTCTAGGGGAGACTCTGATACACACAGCTACCACATTAAAATATTGATTCTATGAAGCAGAAAGAAAAAAGAATGAAGAAAAGTGAGCAGACCCTAGGTGACAACGGGACACCATCAAATGAAAAAATATATGTAATCATTGTGGGAGTCCCAGAAGGAGAAGAGAAGGAGAAAGAGATGAAAAAAATATTTGAAAAATAATGGTCAAAACTTCCATAATTTGGTGAAAATAATGAACTTACAAAAGTAAGAAGCTCCATGAACTCCAAGGAGGATAACACCAAGATGCTAACCTTAAGACAGATTATCATCAAACTGACAAAGCTAAAGGAAAAGATAGAATCATGAAAGGAGCTCACCATGCACAAGAACTTAAAAGAAAATTAACTCATCACAGACAAGAGATGTTTAATAAGATTAATAATCAAGTTCTCATTTATCAATGAAGGTCAGAGGATACTGGGATGATATATATAAAATGCTAAAAGAAAAAAATGTCAACCAAGAATTTTGTAAGTGACAAAAATTTTCTTCCAAAAATGAGGGGGAAACAAAACATTTCCAAATAAACAAAGCTGAAGGAGTTCATTAAAACTAATCCTGCTCTATGAAAATGTCTAATGGATCCCTTCAAGTTGCAATGAAAAGACACTAGACAATAATTCAATGCCATGTGAGAAAATATTTCTGCTAAAGATAAATGTGTAGTCAAATAAAAGAGTTTGTATTTTATTCTTAGTTTACAGCTCCACTTTTATTTCCTACTCGATTTAAATAGGTGTAAAAATTTTGAAATCTATACTACTAGCAACAATGTACAAAGATTTAATTTGTGACAGCAACAACATAAAGAAGAAATGACTGAGCCACATAAAAGCAGAAGTTTTGCATGTTATTGAAGTAAAAGTGGTGTTAATACAAACTACATTGTTAAGTTTAATGCCCATGGTAACCACGAGCATATTATCCAGATATGTTCAAAACAAGCAAAGAGAACAAAATCCAGAATGTTCCTAACAAAAAATCAACTAGACAGAAAGGAAAGCAGTAATGGTGGATATGAAGAACAACAAAACAAAAAGTTATTAGACACACAGAACATAAATTTTTAAATGGAAGAATTAAGAATCTCCTTATCAGGAAATACTTTAAAGGTAAGTGGACTAAATGCTCCAATCAAAAGGAAGAAACTGGAAGAGAGATAAAAGAAACATGATGTGAATATGATGTTTACAAGAGACTCACTAAAAATCCACAAAAATAAATGGATTGAAAATAAAAGGATAGAAATATACTCCAGGCAAATAGTTACCAAAAGAGAGCTGACATCATAAAAAATAGATTTTAAGTCAAAATTTTTTAAATGGACAAAAAGGGATAGAAACAAAATAGGTAGATAGATAGATAAAGAAGAGGTAAAAGGGTCAATAGTCAAGATGATATAAGTATTATATATGTATATACACCAAACCTCACATATATACACAGAACCTCAAAATACATGAAACAAACTTGAAAAAAGTAAAATGAGAAATACATATTTCTAAAATAATACTTAGAGACTTCAGTATGAAACTTTCAACAATGGATAGTACCCCTGGATTGATCAAAAAATGACAGAGAATTTGAAAATGGTCTAAGTGTATAACAACTAACAGACATATATGAACACTTCTTTTAACAGCAGAAGACACATTCTTCTACAGTGCACATGGAACATTCTCCAGGATAGATTATATGTTAGCCCGCAAAGCAAGTCTCAGTGAATTTTAAAAGACTGACATCAAGCAAAGTGTCGTTTGTGACCACAATATTATGAAGCTAGAAATCAATAAGAGAAGGACAGCTAGAAAATACACAAATATTTGTAAATTAACACTCTCCTGAAAAACCAATAGCATCTTACAGATGAGTTTTCTCAATGCTCTTTTCATATCCTGTTCGTCAGGCTATAGACAAAGGGGTTCCGCATTTGAAGGACAATAGTGTACATCATTGAAGCCACTTCAATGTTCTTGGAAGAGTTTATAAGGGGAGAACTAATGTTGCATAAGATAAAGAGCAAATCCTGTCCCATAGGATAAGGACACAACTGAGAGGTGAGAACCACAGGTGGAAAAAAACTTTATACTTTCCACCTACTGATGGCATTTTCAAAACAGAGGAGACTATCTTAGCATAAGAGATAATGATCCATACACAGGAACACCACCAAATATACTAGTTGCAAAACATGTCAGGATGTTATTGATGGGTATCAGAACACGCCAGCTTGATGACCTGAACAGCTTCACAGAGGATGAGGGGCATTTCCAGGATTGTGCAGAAGGTCAGCTGCAATACCATCAGACTGTGGAGGAGGGTATCCCCGATGCTAATGAACAGGGAGAATAGAATCAGCAGTCCACAGAAGCAGGAATTTGCGATGACCGTGTACCTCAGTGGATGACAAACGGCCACACAGAGGTCATAGGTCATTACTGCAAGAAGAAAATTTTCCAAACTGGCAGAAATCAGGACAAACTAAATCTGTGTAAGGCAGCCTATGTAAGTGGTGCTCTTACTCTGTGCTTGGATATTTATCAGCATCTTTGGGACTGTGGTTTTGTTTAAACAGATGTCAGTAAAGAATGGATTGGAGAGAAGTACATGGGGATGTGGATGCGGGAGTCAGAGATGACAGTCAGGAAGATGAGTAAGGTTCCCAAGATGGCGACCGGGTACATGGAGAGGAACAGAATGAAGAGGAGAGGGTGCAGTTCTGGATCGTCTGTCAATCCAAGGAGAAGGGATTCTGGAGAGTCTGTGTGATTTCTGTGTTCCATGTTATCGATGAATCTGATTGAAAAGATGGAGTAAAAAGAAATAAAATGAATGGTCCCTGGATAAGCAGCAAAAGCTCCAAATGGGAACTTCTTAGAAATGAATAATTGTGGTACTACTCCAGAATTACTGCTGATAAACTCTGGGGACCAGAAATCTAAGTTTTAAAAACCCCTCCAGATGAATTTCATATGTGCTAAAGTTTGAGAACCAGTGCTAAAAATGAAAAAAAGAATCCTCCATATTATGTACCCAAGAGAATATTCAAATCTTTCCCTCTGCTAATCTCCCCCTCTATCGTCATCTCTCACTCTTCCTCTTCCCTCCACTTCCTTTATTGGCTCTTATTTTTATTGATCACCAACTCTGTTTCCCACCTTGTGCTGAATGCTGAGACTGAAAGAAAGAATATGATGTGATATTTCCTTCAGAAACGTTTCTTGCCCCAAACAAACAGAAGAATGAGACTGAAGTTATCGAATTTCTCTTGTAGAGTAATAGTCCCCAAACTTTGGCATGCCTCAGAATCTTATGAAGGGCTTTTTAAATTACAGATGAGTTACATCACACAATCAATCCATGCATCATTGGGGAAACCTAGGAGAAAAGAAGTTACATCTTGGACACAAAGTACATGGTTAGTTCATGACAGCAGTAGGTCTGAGATCAGATCATCTGACTGCTGATTGACTCACTTGACTAATCACTGTTAATGCCTTTGGAGAGCACAGAATTAGCATTCCTAAACCATCACTGAGATTTCATAATTCCCCTTTAAAATGGTAATATTTTTTCCTGAATAATGCCCCAAATCTTTTCACTACCCTACAAAGTATGTCCACTTTTACTCATGAAGTATTGTGTGGTGGGTTCATGGCATCCATCCAAGTATATCCTCTGTACCCAAGCAAAGATTAGAAAACGTAGCATATAAACTTGAAGCTCATAAGACTCTCCCATGGAAATGTTACTCAACTATGTTACAGATGGATTCTATGAAAAGCTGAAAAACTATTTCAGAGAGATTTTCTGTCTCATCCTAAGGGAAATTCTCCCCTGAGGTGTTAGGTGGCATATCATTAAAAAAGAAAAAACAGACAAATAAGAGAAAGAATGAAATGCATAAGCTCCTGAGAAAATAGCTTCAATATTTGGTCCTTGGAAGACATAAATTTATAAGATAAGAGATATTTATATGATACTTATAATATAATCAACTGTCCTAAAATGATTGTCTCTGTAATGCAGTGGTCCTCCTTCTCAAGGGGAAAAAGAAGTGGCCATGAGGGCCTTTATCATTTTGTGTATTACTTATCATCAAACACACCAAATTTAGTCCAGCAAGCACTTGCTTTGAGAGTGAGGAAAGATAATTATTTTTTGATGATTTGTGTTTATAATTATAAAAGGCCTGATATCCCCATTTGTATAATGGGAACTGTCATAAAAACTTATGGGGATGTTCCAAAATTGTGAAATGAATGGAGAAAAAGCATCCAGAACGGCACTCAGCATTTGGGACCCTCGTGCTGACATTTCCTATTGTAGTCTTCTTCCTCCATGAACAACAGCTCCTGCTATGTTTCTCTCCTCAAAAGAAAGAAATGGGGTGGGACAAGTTGAGGAAAGAATATGGAAAGAGAGAACATCCCTAGATGATAACTGTACATTTCAGGAAAGAGTTTCTGAGCTGAAACTCCTTCTGAGAAACTTTATCATGTAGAAAGGGAATTAAGGAAATGTCAGTGACATCAATATTCATTTGAAATGGACATATGATTAAATAGATAAAAATTAAAATGAATTAAATAATAAAAATTATCAGATATATGAATCAACACAAATAATGAAAACCCACCAGAAAAAAATATTTTGTATGACAAAACGTCTGCAGCATGAGAAAAATTTAAATGTTTTTGATCCTACATAGATATGTTTATTTTTACTATAGATTATTCAAGTGTAACAAATGTACAGAGATAACAGCGAAGAACTTGGTGCCCATCAGTCAAATTTATTAAATTCATACATTTCACTATTCTCATTTTGGGTGACTTTATTGCAATAAATAATACGTGTATATGTGAAACACCTACATCACGCATTTGAATGATCTTGATTCTTTTCCCTCCCCAGGAAGAAATACATGAACTTACTGTATGTCATTCCCTGCAACTATTACTATAATTAGTATTAATTGTTCCAAAAACAATTGAATTGTTTCACATTTTTTAAGCTTTATGTAAACTGAACCATACTGAACATGTCATTTACGATTGACATTTTATGTAATTTATTTTTTGATTGAAGTTGATGTATTTAGTCCTGCATCATTAATTTTAATTAGCAGAAAGTATTCCACTATATTGTTACATCATGTTTTATTTCTTTGTTCCTAAACTGATAGATATTATGGTTAACGTCTTTCATCCTATATGTGTTTATGAATACATATACAATGTAAAGTCATGCATGATCGATACCATCACATTCTAGATGCTGTTGCTAGAAAGGGGAGGTCAAGAACAGAGTGGGATACAAAACAAGTGTCTTCTATATGCATATTAATTTTTTACTTTATAAAAAAGACCTGAAATTCATCTAGCACCAAGTCAACGTTTGTTAATTCTGGAATGAGGCGAGGGATAGTCGTATGTCTTTTTTGCTTATACTGTCTCTGCTTTTCTTATATATAGTATAAGGTAAATTCATAAAGAGAAATGAGTATACTAGGAAGGTAGCCAACAAGGTCTCACTCTGTCTCCACTTTCTCCCCAGCATCTTAACAGCACAGCTACAGGGATAGTACAAAATCACTTCTGTACAAAGACTTGTCAAGAACCAGGAACAGAATGAACAGAAAAGCTGACCAAATCCTTTCATATTACCACAGAAAAATTCAAGAAAATGTCAGAAAGGTTTATAACAGTCATCACATTTGAGAAAGGGCAGATTTCTGATCAGGAGGAAAAGAGGTTCTGCCATTTTTTAGGGAAATTAGGAGACCAGCAGACTGAGAACTAGCTGAGTATTGGTACATAAATACATGAGAATTCATCACAAGAAGACAGATAGGCTGAAGTCCCATTGGACATCTGGTTCTGGTCATTTCACGCATGTGTTGTCCTCATTTATTCTCAAAGATGAATTCATAGTAAGACCCTTGTCCTCATTACCAACACATTAAATAAGGAATTTTCACTTACCTGACTGGCAACACTGTCAAATGATGTTTGACATACTACATGATATTGAAGACAGGAGATATGTCTTCAGGAAGGACAGAGAGACCAAGTGAGGCAAGGTGCTCCTGGCCAAGAAAGATCATCCTTGGATGGAGCCTCAGGTCTGCTTGTTCCTGACCAAGCAAGAGCTGCTGGATGAGATTGTCACAGGCTCACTCTTTACAGTCTCTATATCCCTAGGGGATAGATATACAAAACTCCTCATTAAACAAATATTTTAATGTCATTATGATCCCTGGGAACTGCAAATCCTTAAAGACAAAGACAATAGAAGAGAGAAATTCGTGATGGCTTATCCTTGACCTTGTTAGGCCAGTTGTTCACTATCCAGTTGTCTCCACCTGTTCAGGTTCACCTCCATTTGCACATGTACACACATTCTTTTATTAATGAATTCTAGCCTGTTTCTTTAAGTCACAAAGCCTTCTCTATTTCATTGGTGTCAGGAAGCTTTATTCCAATTTTAAGTGTGAAAACATAGTTTATACATTGGGTATAAATAATATAGTTATAAATATAACTAAATGTTGTAAAATTGAAACATTTAGGGGTGTTTCCTTTTTAGAGTCACTGAATGTTTTCTGTACTTTAATTTCTATTCTTTATATTTTATGCTGCAGAATCTGATCTATTCTCTGTGACCAGTTGTGACTATGATCAATATAGATCACATAACCACTTTTTCCCTCCACACAATAGATTCAATGTGGTGAATTGAAGTAGATTCAATTCACAAGTGGTTTAATAATTACTTTTTCCAATTTCAACACAATAGGTTCAATGTACATTTTTCTTCCCTATGGGGGGCTTTTGATTGAATTATAGTGGTTTATTTTAAATAACGATAAAATAAAATGTCACTGAAAATCAGTAGCATGCAATTATGTCCATAAGTCAGAGGAAGACAAATACTGTAAGATCTCACATAAATACGGAATCTAAAATAGTCAATCTCATAGAAATAGAGAGTGGAATGGTGGTTTCAGGGGCTGATGGGTGGGGGAAATGGAGAGATGTTGGTCCAAGGGTACAAACTTTCAGTTATAAGATGAATCAGTTCTATGGATCTAATATACAGCATGGTGACTGTAGTTAACAATACTCCCTTTTGTGCTTGAAAACTTCTTGCATATAGCAAATCATCACATTGTATACCTTAAACTTAGACAATTTATATATGAAATACATCTCAAAGAAGCTGGAAAAAAGAGGTAATATCAATACCTACAGTATCATCAATATTCTATTCCAGTAATGTTCTCCTTCTCCTCTAAGAAGGATCCAATATCCCGATTATTAAAGTCAGCATATCCTGGATTTTCTTGGTAGTTTCTCCACCATGCCTGAAAAAAATGAATTAAAAGGTATGTGTTCCTTTTGGTCTTACTTCTTTTGTTCAGTGAAACGCTTGCAAATTCTAAAAAATAAAACAAATGAAAATTTGACTGCAGAAGAGAAGATGATATGATGGTGGAAGCAGATATTGATCTGATGTGCTTTGAAGATGGAGGAAGGGCCATGTGACAGAAATGCTGATGGGCAACTAGAAACTGCAAAAGGCAGAGAATGAGAATCTCCCCTCAGAGACTCCAGAAGGACCAAGACGTGCAAACTCTTTGATTTTAGCCCAGTAAATATTCTGATTTCAGATATGTAACCTCCACAAGTGTAAGAAAATTAATTTGTACTGTTTAAAAAAGAAAAAAAATAGGATGAGTGCTACCTCCAAGTAACTTGTGTCATTAATATAAGTTGTTATAGCTCTCTTTTATGGCTGCACTGAGTAATAAAATCAAGTTATTGTGGATTGTTAGTCTAGGTCATATTTGAAGGCACTTCATTGAAAGTTTATTTGTCCTTCTGTACTTCTTGTTATATTGAAAGAAAAATTATGAACTTTTATTCTTGAGTCACTTGTTTTGGTGGCTTATTGTTTAGTTGATAAGTTATTTTTATTTTAAGAATTGCAGTAAAATACAAAAAGATATCATTTACCATTTACCTTTTTTAATTGTGCAGGTCAGTGCATTAAGTATATTCACATTGTGTGGTTAATCATCACCATCCATACATAAGACCCATCATCTCACAAAACTGAAATCTTCACTGTTAACCAATAACAACCTATTCCTTCTTGCCCCTAGACTCTGGAAACCTCATTTTAATTTCTGTGACTGTGAATTTGAGTCTTCTAGGAACCTCACATAAATAGAATTGTACATTATTTGTCCTTTTGTGACTGGCTTATTCACATATCAGAATGTCTTCAAGGTTCATCCACGTGGCAGCATGTATCAGAATTTCCTTTCTTTTTTATTCAATTATTTTATAGAGATCATATTGGCTTATAAAATTTTGTAAACTTCAGGTGGCAATATTTTATGTCAGTTTCTGTATAGACTGCATCATGCTGGCCACCAATAGGCTAGTTTTTACCTGTCATCCTACATACATGCCCCTTTACCCTTTGTGGTCTCCACTCATCCACTTCTCTAGTAACCACTAATTTGTTCACATTATCCATGTGTTTGTTTATCTTCCACGTATGAGTGAAATCATATGGTGTTTGTCTTTCTCTGTCTGGCTTATTTCCCTTAACCTAATACTCTCAAGGCCCCTCCATTGAGGTCCTGTTGGTGCAAATGGTACACTTTTGTCTTTTTATGGCTGAATAGTATTCTATTGTACACACATACAACATCTTCTTTTCCATTCACCCATTGATGGGCACTTGGGTTACTTCTATGTCTTGGCTACTGTGAATAATGCTGTGATGAACATAAGCATGCATACATCCCTTTGAATTGTTGATTTCATGTTCTTTAGATAAATACCCAGTAGTGGCAAAGCTGTCTCATATGGTATTTCTAGTTTTAGTTTTTGAGAACTCTCCAGGCTGCTTTCCATAGTGGCCACACCAGTTTGCATTCCCACCAGCAGTGTATGTGAGTTCCCTTTCCTCCACATCCTCTCCAATACTTGTCAATTCTTGTCTTGTTAATTTTAGCCATTCTGATGGGTATGAGGTGATATCTCATTGTAGCTTTGATTTTCATTTCCCTAATAATTAGTGCTATTGAACATCTTTTCATGTGCCTGTTCACCATCTGTCTAACTTCTTTGGAAAAATATCTGTTCATATCTTCTGCCCACTTTTTGATCTGGTTGTTTCTTTTTTTGTTGTTGAGTTGTATGAGTTCTTGATATATTTTGGAAATTAACCCCTTGTCAGTGTATGATTTAACATTTTCTCCCAATTGGTGGGTTGTCTTTTCCTTAAGGGTGAATAATGTCCCATTGTATGTGTATACCATAATTTATTTATCCATTCATCAGTCAATGGAAAGTTGGTGAATAATGCTGCTATGAATATGGGTGTACAAATATCTGTTCAAGTCCCTGCCTCATTTATTTTGAGAATACATCCAGAAGTAGAATTATCATAACATAGGTTATATGATAATTCTATTTTTAATTATTTGAGGACACATCCTACTGTGTCGATGGCAGCCACACGTTTACGTTAACACCAACAGTTCACAAGGTTCCACTTTCTCTAAATCATTGCCAATACTTGTTAATATGTTTATAGCAAGTATCTTAATGCGTATGATTTGGTGTCTCATTATGGTTTTGACTTGCATTTCCTTAATGATTAGTGATGGTGAGCATCTTCTCAGGTGCTTTTTGGCCATTTGTATGTCTTCTCTAGAGAAAGACTATGCAAGTCCTTTGCCCATTTTTAATCATGTTTTTTTTGTGTCTGTTTTGGTTTCCAGTTGTGGGAGTTCATTGCGTTTTCAGGATATTAGTCCATTATCATCTTATTTTAAAGTGGTTGAGTTTTTCACTCTTTTCATTTTGTATTGTGATCACTTAATCTTATCTAAGGGATGATTACTCTCTCTCCAAGGTCATAAGAATACTTTCTTATATTGTTTTCAAAAACACTTAGTCATTTTATCTTTCACATTTAAGGCTTTGGTGTTTTGGAATGTTTTTAGAGTATGATGTAAGATAGAATCAAATTTTATTTTTTCCAACATGCACACAATAATTTCAGCACTATTTACTGAATGGTACCATCCTTTACGTCAAAGTTACATTGTCATAAAGAAAGCATCCAGGGGCCTGGCCCATGTTCGAGTGGTTCAGTTCACATGCTCCGCTGCAGTGGCCAGGGGTTTTGCCAGTTTGGATCCTGGGTGCAGACATGGTACCGCTCATCAGGCCGTGTTGAGGTGGCGTCCCATATAGCACAAGCAGAGGCACTCACAACTGGAATATGCAGCTGTGTTCCTGGGGGCTTGAAGAGAAGAAAAAAAAGAAGATTGGCAACAGATTTTAGCGCAGGTGCTAATCTTTAAAAAAAAAAAAGGTATCCAATGCCATCTCTGTCCTAAAAAATCTTCATATAGATGAGGGTTTTACTGGTGATACTTTTCTATCTGTTATAGAACGATAACATTTTAGTTACTGTTGCTCCATGATACATCTTGTAAGGCAAGTACTCCACTTTGTTCTTATTTTCCGTTAAGTCAAATATTCTTTCTCCACCACTCTTTCATATAAATTTCAAAGTCAGCTTCTTAAATACAATAAAGTCCCAGTATGTGCCTTAAATCTATACAACTATTTGAGGAAAACTGTCATCTCTCTAATATTGTGTATATTTATCAAAAGTTTGAATATCATCTTCATTTTTTGTGTTCGTTAGTGTCCTTCAGTAAAATGTCATAGGTTTTTGCATAATGTGCTTTGAAATATTTTATTAGAACTTTTTGCAGGTATTTATCTGATGATCTTGTTAAAGGTATCTCTTACAAATCACACATTCTAAATAATCTCTAACAAATCGTCTATAGATTGTTTGGAATTCTCTACGTAGATGCTAATTGCATATATTAGTTATGACGTGTTTATTTCTTTTCAGTGACTCAAATCTACACTATGTTGTTTGAAATAGTGTCTTTT
Source organism: Equus quagga (assembly GCF_021613505.1). Lineage (NCBI taxonomy): Eukaryota > Metazoa > Chordata > Mammalia > Perissodactyla > Equidae > Equus > Equus quagga. The sequence goes on along the minus strand of NW_025800242.1, from coordinate 65,287 downwards.
AGTATCTTCTATATTGTTCTTGATTTTAAAGAGAATGTTTTGAGTATTTGACCACTGCGTATTTCATTTACTGTAGATGATGTCTGAAATACTATTTTTTGAGTTAAGGTGGGTTTCTCCATTCTTACTTCACTATCTTATCATGGAAGGACGTTGCAGTTTATTTAAATGCTTTTTCTCCATCTATTGAAAATGATGATATGTTTTAGTCTTACTCTGTAAATGTGTTAAATCATATTCAAGTTCTAATACACAGATATTTATTCATTAATTACTAAATATTAATTGAAAGCACACTATTATGAAGCCTTATTGTCAGTGCTGATGATAAGAGTGTGCGCAGATAAAAATCCTCATGAGAGGATCTTTCAAATTCCATGGCATCTGGGCTACCCTTCATCTCCCTTTGTCAGTAGGCTTTTGTATAATCAGTCTGACACTCCTTGTCTTATTTCCACTTACTATTCCCTCCATCATTCATTCTATATCAACTGTGCTGGCCTCCTGATATTCTGTATTTTCATTGTGGTGATTGTCTGTCTCAGGACTATTTTTCTTCCTATTTATATTTTTATTTTCAGATTCCATTTGGATGGGAAGGATTGTTCCTTTCTCTCTTTTCACCTATAGGTTCACTTTTTCTCATTTAGCAGGTTCACATGTGCCCTCAACAATCACCAATCAGTTCTCTAGTCCTAAATTTAGTTTCCTGACTCCTTCTGCTTGAGTATATTGTGAATATCACAGATCCAGTCACCATGCCAGCAGGTAACTTGGCTCAGTTCTTCCCTGGGGCTTTTCTGAAACTTTCATCTGTTCAAGTTCACATTCAAAGGCTCAGGCAGTGTCCACAACTCTCCTGTTCAACCACATTTGTCAAATATTGAAATTCTGTTCTTGTCTTTGACTTCAAGCACATAATCTCTTCCAGAATATTTAACTTCCAGTGTGCTCATTAACAGGAGAGATTAATTTCTTCCTTACAGAAGTAATCCGTAGAACCCTTGACTTTAGTCCACTCACTGGTTATGTTTGAGTTACTTGTGAGGAACATGGAAAGCCTTCTCTTGTTTTATGAGACCAGCTATGTCTTTTTGTATGTTTTCTATTTTAACGTGTTGAATTGAATGGGTGACATTCAAATGCCATCTTTTCTTATGTCTGTTTCTAATACTATATCAAGAAGTTTATTGACTAAAAAACAAAGTTAATGTAGGAAAAGTTAATATGTGGTAGAATAAATTGATAAATGCATTAACATATTAAATTCATTAATGACGTAAAGTTTGTGGTTAAATATTAACCTGGAGCACCATCTTCACCTATAAAATTATGGTTGAAATCTCACTCATTCTACTGAGAGTATGGGTGAGCCAACATACTATTGCTTTGGCAGTGCTGTTCTAATTTATCGTAACTCTATTAAAAAATCAAGTGCCATAATTTCAATCCACAATCCCCAATTACTAAGGGAAAATGTACACTTAACGTATTGTGATGAAATTGGAAAAGGTGTTTATAAAATTACCAAGTCTGTCCATATCGATCACAGTCAGAATAGTTTACAGATCATAGATTATAATCTGTTGTATAAATAAACATTTTATGTTTATAATTTTTGTGTCGTAGTTTTTAAAATTTTTTATGTAATAGTTTATGATTTAATAAGCAGTAATTTTTAATTTTTAAGAAGTAATAGTTTTTAATTTTTATGTAATAGTTTATTTAATTTATGTAATAGCTTATGAAGATTAAGGTTCAGGAACAGTGACTACTAGAAAGAATCGTCACTGAGTGTTTGCATTTTACAATAGCTTAGCTCTATTTATAAATGCATTTTTATACCAATATATAACGTATACTTTCACACTCAAAGTTAGAATCCATTTTCCTGCTGTCATTAATTAGGTAGGGATCCCATTGATTGCACCAAAAAATGAAGACTGATATCCAGTTAGAGAAGGTGGTGTGTGTGTGTGCAAGGTATGTGAAATGAAGCGAGCAGAAACAGGTGGAGAGAGCTGAATGGCATATACCTGGCCTTGCAGTAACATGGAATCAGCCATCTTGAATTCTTCCCTTCTACAGTCTTGGTCTTAAGGGATTTATACTGTCCTGGGATCTGAATAACAATGAAAGTGTTTGTCTAATGAGGAACTTCGCATGTTGAACCACCAGGGAGGCACAGACTGCAAAGAGCCTCTCCGTGACCACCTCACTCAACAGCCCCATTCAGTCAGGAAGCAAAGCCTGAGCCACTTCCCTGAGATGATCCTTCTTGCCTACAAGCCTGGGGCTTCATTCGGTCCCTCAGCCTTTCTCAGAGACAGATTCTCTGTCTCTATCATTCAATATCCAGGGAAGATGCCAAGTATCATCCCACAATGAAGCCAGCCAGGTAACCTAAAATCTCTTAGACAATGTTTTGGGCATGAGAGCAGGTGTCGCGGCAGTTTCATCCCTGCACAGCTGTGAAAAGAATCCATTCCTAAGACGTTCAATACTAAATCCTCCATGGGATTCCTGCCTGTATGTCATCATCTTAACATGTTCATTTGTACCTTTGCAACAATACTCATTCAGCTCTCATTCTGCTTGTCTTCTCCTCTCTATATGTAATAGGAAGAACCATTTAGCATTTGAGCTTAAATTCTCCCCTTCACAAACATGACTGTTATAAAATTCTCTGACATTAACTGAATTTTTTTGGTGGTGGAGGGGAGAGATGTTAGTCACTTCACCTTATCTTCCCATTACCTTCCCATCCATCTTTGTACAGAACGCCTTTTGTGTTCTTTTTGTTGCCTGGGTGTGAGGATTCTGGAGAAGGAAGTGTAGACCCAAACAGACAGAGCAGACTACTTCCTTTGTCTACTTGTTCATCGTTATAAAACTATTGATTATTTTAAATTATAAGGACAGCATAGATGTAATAATAATTTAAAAATACCACCATCTACCTCTTTCCAGAATTAGCAAATATTGGCATTCTGCTATAGCAGCTTCAGGCTTTTTTCTTTTGTAAAGTAACAAAATAGTATATGTATGGAAGGCTCCCTTTTTATATTCACCTTCATTCACTTCATGCACCAATGTGATGGCTTCAAACCACAGGCATGGTTTCATATTTTGTATATATCCATAAATACATATATATAGAGAGAGTGTGTGTGTATGTGTGAATGTGTGTGTGTATATATATATAAAACATTATAATATCTCTCAGCTAGGAAATATAGAAGTAAATCATGATGCGACAATAGAGTGAAGCACTCTATGGTACTTAAAACGAATAAAGGAAATTGAATACATTAACAAAAATATAAGTGTGAAAACCAATTGTAAAATGACATGCACAGTTTTATTATGCTTCTATATGCCTTTTTAAAAAGAAGGAACAATGCAATGTTTTTAGAAGAATAATATAAATATAAAAAACATGCAGGTGGATAATGTGGATCAAGTTAGTGTAGAGCTTCCCTCAGGTAAGGAAAGATTCAAAATTGTACAAATACCTGATGTGAGAGCTTCAAATATATCTATTATTTATGGCAATGAAAATACCTAAAGAATGATGGCGAAGAGCATGAACTTGATAATGTTAATGGATGGGTGACCGGTCATTTATTATTATTCTCTACACTTCTTTGTGCTTCAGTAATCCATAATAAATATAAACACCAACATAGCTTTAAAGGCATTTAAGCACTTCTCATGCTGTAGACTTTATATCAAACAATTTTTCTCTTTTAAGTTTTCATTGTATTGATTCCTAGATCTAATTTATTTTATTATGTAACTCATTTTAACTGCTTTATGTCTATGTCAAATGAATATTGATATCATTGATACTGCCTTCCTTCCCCCTCTACATGATCAAGATTACCAGAGGAAAATTCAGCACATAAGCCTATCCCTGAAATTTGTGATTATTGTACAAGGGGAGCTCTCTTTCTTTCTTCTTTCCTCAACTTGCCCCACCAAGACCAGTTACATGACAGGTGCTATTGTTCGTGGAAAAAAAATCACAATGGAAAATATCAATATGAGGTTCCTATATGCTGAGCAACATGATCACTGTTTTAATTCTATTCAATTCTGACCATTGCAACAAGCCCACCAAGTTTTCTGGCAGTTTGCAATATACAAACAAGAATACTGGGATTTCCATACACTTAAAGAGTTTCCCCATTCACAAAGCAAGTGCTCGAGGCTGGATTAAATTCAGTGTCTGAAGCTGAGTATTAACTAAATGATTGATCCTCTGATAGCCACTTCTATATTCCTCAAAAGAGAGAGGACCATGACTGCACAGGAACGTGACTGTTAGGATACCCAGTGTTAGAGTTATCTCACAAGTGTTTGTCTTCTAAGAAACATCAAATTGTTAATTTTATGTGTCTTTTTTATGATCCAATGCATTTCATCCTTGCTCCCATTCAGCTTGGATTTTTATTTGTTCCCCTGTATTTGATCATTTGTCACTTACTACCTTAGGGGAAGACATCCCTAAAGATGAGACAGACTTTGTAACTGTATTATTATATTTCTGATTGTTTGAAGATGTGGAATGATTCTAAAGGAATGAAGCCATATCTTATTACTTTCATTCTTAAGACTTGCCCAATGTGTTAGACAATAATTGCTCAGTGATGTTGGGGTTAATTATGTGAGTAGAGGGAAGAGGAGGAGAGAGAGAAGAAGGATGTAAGGAGAAATAAGCAGAGAAAAGATTTGAATATTCACTTGGGTTCACAATATAGATGAACATTTTTCTAGAGCAGCAGTTCTCAAACATTGGTGTATGTCAGGATCATCTGGAGAGCTTGTTGAAACAGGCTGTTGGTCATTACTTCTGGAGCTTTTATCCTCAGTGAATCTGGAGTGGGGTCCAAGAATTGGCATTTCTAAGATGTTCCCAGGGACTGCTGCTGCTGCTGGTCCAGAGACCACATATTTTATTTTCTTGTCACACAGCGTTTTTCATCAGATTCAAAACCAACAAGGAACCCAGAAACCAAACAGATGTTTCAGAATTCCTTCTCCTGGGGTTGACAGATGATCCAGAACTGCAGCCTCTCATCTTCTGCCTGTTCCTGTCCATATACCTGATCACGATCCTGGGAAATCTGCTCATCTTTCTGGCTGTTAGTTCTGACTCCCACCTCCACACCCCTATGTGCTTCTTTCTCTCCAATCTGACCTTTACTGATATCTGTTTAAGCACAATCACAATCCCAAAAATGCTTGTGAATATCCAGCACAGAATCAGCACATCACCTATACAGCTGCCTCCTCCACGTCTGTTTTGTTCTGGTTTTTGCTTGTTTTGAAAATTGTCTGCTTGCAATAATGGCCTACGACCGCTATGTGGCCATTTGTCACCCACTGATGTACACAGTCATCATGAACCCCTGCTACTGTGGACTGCTGATTCTATTCTCCTTGTTCATTAGCATCAGGGATGCCTTGCTCCACAGTCTTATGGCTTTGCAGCTGTCCTTCTGCACTGACTTGGAAATCCCACACTTCTCCTGTGAACTTGCTCATGTCATCATGCTCACCTGTTCTGATTCCTTCATCAGTATCTTTCTGGCTAATTTTATGGGTAGTATACTGAGTGGAATGTCTCTCTCTGGGATCATTTTTTCTTATATTCAAATCATCTCTTCTCTTTTGCAAATGCCAACAGTTTGCAGAAAATATAAAGCCTTTTCCACCTGTGGATCTCATCTCTTAGTTGTCATCTTTTTCTACGGTACAGGATTAGGGGTGTACATTAGTTCTGCAGTTACTGCCTCTTCCAGGAAGACTGCAGTGGCTTCAGTGTTGTACACTTTCGTTCCTCAAATGGTGAATCACTTTATCCATAGCCTGAGGAACAGGGACATGAAGGGAGCTTTGGGAAAAATAATCAGTAAGGTAACTTTTCTTTAATAATTTTGTCATCATATTTGGATCAGGTTTCTGGAATGAGTCAAGGTGAAAGGTGTTCTGTGTCTGAGAATACGTAGCTTTTATCAGCAAGGTCTACATCATGACTAAACAGCATGATGGCTAAGTACATTTAAACCTGGGCTTGAATTCTGATTTTGCTCTTTATCAAACTCTGGGATGTTTGACAAGTGATTGCAACTGTCTAAACTCAGTTTTTTGGGTCATGTTTCACAGAAGGAGAACCTGAGCCCTGGGATCATGTTATAGTGATTTTGGAGGATGGCATTATCAGAACCACGTTGGAGAAGGGATTTCGGCAAGCAAAGGATTTAAGCAAGGCCATGGTTATTGGGAGAGACAGTTTCCACATTATCTAATGGTTAGGACCATGTGAATTTTACCCTAGCCTTAAGATTCTTGTGAGGCAAGAGAGCTGACTTTTGTGAACCCAACACACTAATTACTAAGAGTTGTCTTTATTTAAGTGTACCTCTCTGGAGAAATATCAGAATTCACCATACATAGTTTCATCATCTATAACATTGACATAATTGAATTGCCTTAGTGGTTTGAGATGATTTTGATGTGTTTGCTTGAGGCTAAAAAAGTTATGGATATTAACAACCAAATAAAATCCTGCCTCGTATATTCTCAAACAGGAAACAGTTACTTTTCATTCTAGGAACTTCAGAGGTAAGGATTGCATGAGTATAAGAGAGTAGGGATGCATTCTATGCTCCTTGAGGATAGCTTCACCCTTATTATGAGAATGACAGTCTTCCACATATTATGGGCCATTTTCTTTTCCTCTCCTGTGAAATATCTATGTGTGGTATTTCTATCGAGCCACCTGTTTCTTGTTATTAGTTTGTAACAGTTGTTTACTTAATTGAGATAACAATCTTTTGTTAGTTATATGCAATGAAAATTTCTTCAATATTTTTATAGCTTCTTTTGCAAATTATTTATAATGTTTTTTGGATGAACATACATGCTTAATTTTATTCTAGTTGAATTTGTCAGTATTTTCTTTAGTGGTTCATTCTCAATAGGCGTTGTTTCTGTATCCCATACTTACTTCAAAATAAAGGATTTGTATTTTTGGCTTTTACATTTGAGGCATGATCTCACCTGGAGTTTAATTTTTACTTTGCTGTGAGATAGGAAGTCAAATTCATTTTATGTCCCTGTACCTTTTTATTTGTTTATCCAATCATTGTAATCCGACTTCTGCAAAAAATAAACTGTCCATTATGTGTTGCTTTTTGTTTGGGCTCTTCCTTCTAATCAACAAGTTTATTGTATGTATCCTTGTCATAATAATTGTGTCATAACAATCAGCTAAGAGAAAACTTGTTGTTATAACTAACAAGCCCGAAATCTTATGGTTATGTCCTCAAATCACATTGAATCAGAGGTTGAATCAAAGTCACATTGAATCACTGCTACTTTGATAATCTGTAATTGATTGCAACAGTATTGATAACCATGAACCATAATTGTATTCCTTGGTCGATAATGTGGAAAAAAAGTACATTTAAGCTATTAATAGTGAATTAGGAAAAGTCGATAGTGAAATTCTATAAAGAGAACAAATTTCTGTTACATTTGAGTATGCAGAATATACTACAAACTGCTAAATATAATATGCACAAGCAGAACCAACATTCAGTGAGCCATACAAAGAATTTGCCCTTGGTGTTTGCATTTTTAGGGTATGTTCCCTATATTAGCACATGTACTTATAAGATAGTGTATCTACCCATGTAAGGAAACTACATTTTTCAGTTTAAATGTGGTATTAGTCTTCCTGATCTCGTTGTTAGGACATCGTTGTATTTAAATATACCTTTTAGAAAGACTAGAATCTAATAACAGAAGGAAGATGTATTTGGGTGTGTAGGTGACTTGAAAGGAATTTCAGCCAAGAAAGATGTAGAGAAAGATGGCATGCATTTGATCTCTCAGGGTGAATCAACCAAAGTAAAGAACTTCTTCTCTGAACTTTGCTCCTCAAGAATTTCTGCTGCCCTGTGATCACATGAGAATAAAAAGGTGTGATTAATGAAAGGCTTTAGATATTGAACACCGAAGGAACATAGAGACTGCAAATAGTTTGTCTGTGGCCACCATACTCAACAGCCATGGACATGTCATTATGCAAGCCACATGACCCTAGTACCAGGGACAATAATTGCTGTCTGGGAGCCCAAGGCTTCCCTGTCTTCCTGTGCTCCCTTAGTTCAAAGCTTCCATTGTTCTGTTTCACATTCAGGGAAGAATGGAATGCCATTCCTTGCTATTGGCACCTGGGTAATCCGAAGTCTCCTAATTTATGTTTTGCAAACAGAGACAGGTCTTTGTTTACCAGTACATCTAGGGGCAGTTATAAGGAGAGTCCATCACGAAGATGAGCAGAACTAAGCAGTCGCTGAGGGTCCTGCCTAATAGTTCATCATCCTCTCCTGAACTTGTCTGTTTGTACCTTTGCAGCAGTACTCAGGCATCTCTCATTCTAATAATCTCCTAGATTTATCCTAAAGTCCAGAAAACTTTCCATGCTGAAGAACAATCTACTTTTGCTCAATTTTGAAAACAAAATGCTTTACAATTCTCTAACATTTTCTTTAATTTCTTTGGCAAGAGGGAGAGGTTTGTGACCAGCTTCTCCTTTCTTTTCCATTCCTGGCTAAGGATTCCACTTTCTAGAAGAGATATCTTGCTTTGCCCCTGTTTCTTGGTTATGACTATTTTGAGAGAGAGGAGATGAAGAATAAAGAAGATCCCATAACTACACTCCAGTCTATCTGTTTCTCTTTAGTAATCTATAGAATATTTTCAAAGCCAAAAAAATAGAAAAATAGATAAGGTGCCTATGTATCTATGCATCTAGATTTAGTAAATGTTAATATTTGCTGTCAGAGTTCTTTTCTTAAAGTAAGAAAATAACATGAATAAATATAGCCTTGATCCAAGATGTCAAGATGGTGGTGTAGGCAGACTCTGAACTCACCTTCTCCCAAGAAAACAACCAAGTTACAACTCTTTTTGGAACAATTTCCCTGAGAGAGAGCTTAAAACTGGATAAAAAGAACCCCCACAGCAAGGGGTAGTCCTGACGGAGGAACAAGAGGCAGAAATTCCTGTCTGGAGAGAAAAAAAAAGCCACCTTCACAAGCTTCATGGTCAGCCAGACAGGAACCATCCTAAGGTACACAGCCTTCTCTAGGGGAGCAGGGGACCTGAGCATGGGAGTGTTGTTGCTATAAGCATACTTTGAGCTCAGCAAATGAGTTGAGTCTCATAATATCTCGCTTTGCTGGCTGTTAACTACAACGGAGAATGTCTTTAGAAAAGCTATCAGACATACGCAGAAAAAAGCCAGCTCTTAAAGGGACCATGCACAAATTCACCCATTTTGGAAAGCAACTTAAAATCACCAGAAAGAAAGATTCACAGTCCTTTCTTAAAAAGAGACTAACTTCATAGGCTCTGGGTGAATCCTGGTGAGAAATGAGAACTCTCTAGGGACTGAGAGATGGGCAGCAGCCATTATTGTGACCTAGTACAGGCATGCTGACACAGACGCTGGCGGACACCATTGGAGTTGTTAACTTGGCCTGTTAGCCCACAGCCTTCCATGGAAACTAGAGTGCTAATTTGATCCAGCTCAGCCAGAGCAGGCAGGCAACCTGTCCTAGGGATTGGCCCCACCCAAGGGCAAGCCCTTGGGCAAATTTTTGGCCTGCATAGGCTGGGTGCCTGGATCTTCTGCAGGTAGGTGAGTGGGTTTGCCTCTGTGTGGCAGTTCATGCATGATGAGTGGGTGGAGAGTGTGGGGCTTTGGTGGAGTTTGTGGGGCCTCTGCAATGGGGCGTCTGGGTCTGCTCCAGGCAGTCAGTAAGTGTGCACAGGCCAGGACTGTGTTGATGGTGGGTGTGGACCTGTGGGTTGAGAGGCTTATCAGTAGCAGAAGACCTGTGCTTCCCAAACAGCCACATAGGAAATCAGCCCCACATTCAAAAGCATGAAACAATTGGGTGGTCCCATGCCTGGGGCCAGCCCTACTTAGCTGCAATCCTGAGAGAGCTGACAACAGCCTCACAGCCTGGAGGTCTATAGCAATCTTAAGCCCCTGAGCCTAGCAACCAGGCACACTGGGGGCCTACTCACTTAACAGAAAAACTGCAACAGAAATGTTCTATTAGACCTTGCATCAAACTTTGCAAAGCTATAAGCCAACAAATTGGATAATCCAGAAGAAATGGATAAATTCCTAGAAGCATTCAACCTTCAAAAACTGAATCAAGAAGAAATAGGTAACTTGAGTAGACCAATTGCCAGTAAGGAGATCAAAACAGTAATCAAAAGCCACCCAAGTAGTAAAAGTCCAAGACCAGATGGCTTCCCTGGTGAATTCTACCAGGCATTCAAAGAAGACTTAATACCTATCCTTCTCAAATTCTTCCAAAAAGTTGAAGAGGAAAGGAGTCTTCCTAACTCATTCTACAAAGTCAACATTACCCTGATACCAAAAGCAGACAAGGACATTAAAAAAAAAAAGAATATTACAGGCCAGTGACACTAATGAATGTTGATGCTAAAATCCTCAACAATCCTAGCAAATCAAAGGCAACAATACAATACAAATATAATACACCATGATCAAGTGGGATTTATTCCAAGGATGCAGGGATGAGTCAATATCTACAAATCAATCAAGGTGATACATCGTACTAACAAAACAAAGAACAAAAATCACTTGATCATCTCAAAAGATGCAGAGAAAGCATTTGACAAGACACAACACCCATTTATGGTAAAATCTCTGAATAAAATGGGTATAGAAGGAAAGTACCTCAACATAAGAAAGGCCATGTAGCACAAATGCACAGCTAATATTCTCAAGGAGAAAAACTGAAAGTTATCCTTCTAAGAACAGGAATGAGACAAGAATGCCCACTGTCACCACTCATTTAATACACTATTGGAAGCCTTAGCCAGAGCAATGAGGCAAGAAAAATAAATAAAAGGGATGCAAATTGGAAAGGAAGAAGTAAAACTATGACTCTTTGCAGATGACATGATTTTATATATAGAAAACCCTAAATAATCCACTAAAAAGCTTTTAGAAATGGGGCTGGTGCAGTAGCACAGTGGTTAAATTTGGATGTTCTACTTAGGCAGCCCAGGGTTCACTGGTTAAGATCTCAGGTGCAGACCTATGCACCACTTGTCAAGCCATGCTGTGGAAGGCGTCCCACATATAAAGTAGAAGAAGATGGGCATAGATGTTAGCTCAGGGATAGTCTTCCTCAGCAAAAAGAGGAGGATTAGCAGCAGATATTAGCTCAGTGCAAATCTTCCTCAAAATAAAAAAACTTTTAGAAATAATAAGTGAGTACTGTCAAGTTGCAAGACACAAAATCAACATACAAAAATCAATTGTGTTTCTACACGAGAACAATGAAGTAGCAGAAAGAGAAATTAAGAATGCAATCCCATTTACAATTGCAACAAAAAGAGTCAAATATCTAGGAATAAATCTAACCAAATAAGTGAAAGATCTGTACACTGAAAACTATAAAACATTGTTGAAAGAAATTGAAGAAGACACAAAGAAAAGGAAAGATATTCTGCACGCTTGGAAGAATTGGAAGAATTAACATAGCGTAAATGTCCGTACTCCCTAAAGTGATCTACAGAGTCAGTGAAATCTCTATCAAAGTTCCAACAACATTTTTCACAGAAATAGAACAAGGAATCCTAAAATTTATATGGAACAACAAAAGACCTCAAATAACCAAAGGAATTCTGAGAACAAAGAACAAAGCTCGAGGTATCACACTCCCTGATTTCAATATGTACTATAAACCTATAGTAACAAAAACGCCATGATACTGGCACAAAAACAGGCACACAGATCAGTGGAACAGAATCAAGAGTCCAGAAATAAACCCACATATCTATGGACAGCTAATTTTCAAGGGAGCCAAGAATATACATTGGAGAAATGAAAGACTCTTCGATAAATGATGCTGGGAAAACTGGACAGCCACATGCAAAAGAATGAAAGTAGCCCATTATCTTCCACAATACACAAAAATTAACTCAAAATGGATTAAAGATAAGTGCGCGTTCAGAGGCTGACCTTCCCACGCCACCAGGGCCTCACCTCCCCATGTGTAGAGATCCAGAAGCTGCCGAGCAAAGAGTAACAGGCACGTAAATAAGTACCCTGAGTCTGGCTTGGCAGTCACCATGGAAGAGGTGGTCAATAAATGGAAATGAATGCCACAACTCAACAACAGTGAATCCAGGGCTATCTATTTTCATCGGAGACTAGCACGGAGCTATGTAGCCAATGCTTCAATTGTTTTGGAGGTACATTCCTCAAACAGAACTGTTGAGTCAACAGAGGCACACCCAGGGCTGGGAGACACTGCAAACTGCCCTCCAAAATGGCATGCACTTGCCCTTTATCAACAGGGCACAGGACAACTCACTGCACACCCTCAACATTGGCATCAGTGATTTTTTTACTGCCCTTACCATACATTTCATACTTCCTTAATAAAGAATCTGACTCTATTTTCAAGGACACAAAAGTGACCTAACCACCTAGTTTTCTGTTTTAACCAGATTTTAATTAGGTGGCAAGACATTTCTCTGTTAGAATAAATAAATCCTAAGTGGTTAAAAAAATGGATTAAAGATTTGAATGTAAGACTTGGAACCATGAAACTTCTAAAAGAAAACGTAGGAAGTACACTCTTCAACATTGTCTTAGCAGCATATTTTCAAGTACTATGTGTGACAGGGCAAGGGAAACAATAGCAAAAATAAACAAATGAACTACATCAAACTAAAAATCTTATGCACAGCAAAGGAAAGCATCAACAAGATGAAAAGACAGCCTAACAAGTAGGAGAAGATATTTGCAAGCCGTATATCTGATAAAGGATTAATATCCAAAATATATAAAGAACTCATTTATCTCAACAACAGAAAAACTAACAACTCAATTAAAGAAATGTGAAAAAGATCTTCCAAAGAAGATATACAGATGGCCAACAGGCACATGAAAAGATATTCAACATCATTAACTATCAGGGAAATGCAAATCAAAACTACAATGAGATATCACCACATTCCCATCAGAATGACTATAATTAACAAGACAGGAAACAATAAGTGTTGGAGAGGAAAATGAGACAAGGGAACACTCATAGACTGCTGGTAGGAGTGCAAATTGGTGCAGCCACTATGGAAAACAGTATGGAAATTGACTATGGCCATTAATATATGTGCACTATATAATGTATATGCCTATGGTGATGAGACTCCCTTTCCCCCCAATTACTTGAAGATTAAAGCATCTTTCTCATGAGGTGATAAGTAGCACATTCCTCTCTCCAAAAAACAATTTAAGATGCAGTACTTGCATGGAGATTTGGGAAAAAAATGCTGAAGAAAGAAAGCAACAATTTGTTAGTGTGTCTTCAGCAGAATCCTAAAATGAGAAAAATTCCATCTGCCAACACACAAGTCCAAGCTACTTGACAGGAGAGTTGTTTTAGTAGTAGGAGAAGAAAGAACATTGTCAAATCAGCCTTAAGAAAAGAAAAGGAAAATGAGCAAAGTATATCAGGATACTTCAAATGATTCTGTAGTTCTGGAGTTTAAAAAAATTAATCTCTTATGGGGCTGCCCGGTGGTACAGCAGTTAAGCGCACACATTCCACTTCAGCAGCCCGGGGTCGCGGGTTCGGATCCCGAGTGTGGACATGGCACCGCTTGGCACCGCTTGGCTATGGTAGGCGTCCCATATATAAAGTGGAGGAAGGTGGGCACGGATGTCAGCTCAGAGCCAGTGTTCCTCAGAAAAAAGAGGCAGATTGGCGGCCGATGTTAGCTCAGGGCTAATCTTCCTCAAAAAGAAAAAAATTAATCTCAATCTCTAATGGTTTGTCAGGGACCTGAAAACCTAGTAAGTATGAAGTAGTTGTTATTTAAGATGATAATGACAACTGATGAGAAAATGAGAACTTACTTTTACAATTTTCTTGCCCCTACCACACAAAGGCAGTGTGAAATAAACACATGTACACTCTCTTCTGTTTAGCTACCAGTCACATTTTTATTGAAAGTTTATAGAAAAAGACATTAGAGTATTTTAAATTTTAAATTAACTGAAATCGTAATTAGTTCCCATGAATAAGTTATTACTTCTAGATTTATTTTTCCTTTTCTTTACTTCCTCCCTAGCTAGCCCAATGGGACACATCCTATCCTTTATTTCTGAGTTTCCATGGCATATTATAGAAATAATTAATCCCTCGATATTCAGTTGCTTGATCCTACTCCTTCTATGTTTTGACAAATCTGTCTCAATTGTATAATTAACAGATAAGGTCAGAAAAATAAATATTGAAAATCAATCATGACTTCAGATCCTCTTGCTTTTTTCTCTTGGTACCCTGTGAAAGCCTGAGTGCCTTGAGCACTAGCTCTTACAAGAATCCCTAGCTTATGAGCCAGGATACTCTCCTACTTCTTTTGTTAAGATAAGATATCTGAGAATATAGTCATTGATTACCCGAAACAGGCAAGTTAATTGGCTATGTTCAGGGTGTATCATTACATTTGCCTGTTATTCTTATGAACCAATGGTTTAGAAAAAAATCTACAAGAGTGTGAAGAACTAATTAATATCCTAATATTTAGAGCTGAATAGCCCTGGGCCAACTTTGCTTCACCGATAAGAATTTCTGGGCCCTGATCATGGAATCATCACAGCATCATAAATCATTTGGGGTAAGATATCTGACTCAGACACATCTGAGTTGAATCCAGGCTCCAGCAATTGCTTTGTGAACAAATAAATTGTAATGACTGTGCAAGAAGCATTCTACTATACTCATGTGTATAATAGGAATCATCACAAAGCCTTATGAGAATGTTACAAGGATGAGAAATGAATAAACAAAGTTAAAATAAATAATCTAAGGGCACCCACACAAATAATGAAAATCCAAGAGAGAAAAGTAGTTTGACTAACAAGATATCTATAGTATGAGAAATTTAATTAAGGTTTTCAACTACATATGTAATATGAATTTTCATTTTTGATGATGAAATATTTAAATTATCAGATATTGTACTAAAAACAATAATGTCTGAGAATCTGCCACTCAGCTTCAACAAATTCAAATATATTGTTATCTTGCATTAAGTTTTTATAAACAAAATAATACATGTATATTTTAAGGTCCTCCGTCCTCTCAACTTTATTTTCCACATTCTTGAGCATTTTTCACTCCCCAGAGGGAACCACTACACTGAATTTGATATATATTATTTCCCTGTTTTTCAATCCATTTCGTGTGAAACGGATGCAGTTCAGGACACGCTACTCCAAAATATAGACACTTAGCATATTGAATATTTTATGCTGAAGGAATTTGAGAAAACAGCAGAGACAAGAAGACTGCTCTGACTTTCTCCAGTTCTTTACCCCTAAAATGGATCACAAAACCTTAATGCAATCCCTCCTTATACCCAGAGGAAAGGAGCGTCATTATCTCTGGAGATAAATGGACATTGAGAAGAATTCTAACAAACAAAACTTGCTGTTTCCTCCAGTTTATACTACATGTGCTTCACACCGTCTTATCTATCATATTTATACACAACTGCCTACTCTTCATCAAACCTAGCATAAAAATACTCTGTTCTAGCGGTTTCTTCAGCTTTTCAGTTCCTCATGAAGGATCCCATGTCACATAAAACTTATGTTAAATAAATGTGCATGCTTTTCTCCTGTTAATCTGTGTTAGTCAGTTTAATTTTCAGACCCAGCCAGGGACCCTATGAGGGTCAAGGAAAACTTTTTCCTCATCTACAATGCTATCCATAAACAATGTTATTGTTCTGTGTTTTAATTCTTTATATAATGTAAATGTCATTTTGAAACTGATGTTCAAAACAATACATTTTGTGATTTACCACTCCTGGATCATTTCACTCTGGTTCATTAAATTTAACTATGTTACATATTGCACTGTCTTATGGCATAACAATTTTATTTTCTCAATTTGATGAGTGTTTTGATTGTGGCATATATATGTATCCACATACATATGTATTTTCATACAATATATAGCTATATACACACATACACATAAATACACATATGTGTAAAAGTAGTATAAAATACCCCTGGAATCTCACCAAATTCAAGACTGCATCTCTAGGAATCAAAGGAGAGGAATGGAGTTGAATACCAACTGTAAATAATCTTTATGTATGTTATTTTTACTTTAAGAAGACAACTCTAATGGCAAATGTTGACATTTGTAAATTCTCAAATCAGTCCTTTTATTCTGTAGTATCTGCTTTTTAAAGTAGTTCAGACATCAATAGAGCCACCAGTAGATGGCATACGTAGCCTGTAGACTTGACTTGGTTATTCACATTGTTCCACAGCCTCCTCATTGCCAGGTAACAGGCGAAGAATAGAGATCTCACCTAGCTAATCATATAAAAAAAAAAAAAGGAATGGGAAAATAAGCACAAACTGATCAACCTAACTACAGTAGAATAAGATCTCTATTTGCAAAACCAGGGAACTTCAGATGACCTGAGTGCCAACACTAAGGAGTGACATTCAATTCTCTGGATACTAAGAAATGAAAATCAAGCTTTATCCTCAGGGAGCTCAGAAAAACAGAATGAATCACCAGTTTTCTCTGGAAAAGTATCTTTTCCTGGTATGTGACTCAGTTTTGCTGCTTACTGACAAACTTATCACTGGATAGTTTATTTATTGCAGAAGCAGAATTACAGTGACTGATTGAACTAGTTATTAAAAGATGCAGGACCATGAAAATGAATTTGATTCCTGCCTTACATCAAAGGCAAAACTAACTTCCAGGTGGATTCATGCTTCAAATATAAAAACCAAAATGACAAATTCTTCAGATCCAAATAATAAATGGTTTTGTAAAGAAGACCTATTGAACACAAGGCATTATGGAAAGTATTGACAAATTCAACTACATCAAAACTAAGCACTTGTGTTGATTTATTAAACATTATAAAGGATGTGCAAAAGCAAGCCACATACATAAAGTTGAATTAGCAATGAATATCACTGACAAGGATTAATACTCTGGTTATATAAAGAACTCTTAGGAATTAATAAGAAAAAAATGGCTCAATAGAAAAACCATAAACAGATATATTTAACAGAGAGTAAAAGTAAATGGCCCATTAACATGTGAAAAGGCACTCAATCTCATTAAACTTAAGGGAAATGTCAGACAACAAAATGATTTTTACACCCACTAGATTGTCAGTGTAAATGAAAATCTTTTGGTGAGGATATGTATCATCAGGAAAAGTCTTTGGAAATATAGAAAGAATAGGTACTTGCATATACCCAATAGTTTTATCCCAAATATAAAATATTCTTCTTCCCAACAGAGAAGATTTATATCAATATTTAAACAGATTTATTTATTCATAAATGCAGAAAAATGCTAATCAAAATATGTTTGAGTTTTATAAAGATACCTATTTTTTAATGTCATGATGCATAATATAATAATAGCACTGAAAATGAATTACTGTTAAACAAACAACCTTTTTCAACCTCAAAATCACAAAGATGTAAAAAACAATCAACACACAAAAAGCATACATTAAGATTCAATTTAGTTAAAAAAGAAGACAATTTATGAATTGGATACAGATACATATGGGGTGATCAAACAATAATATAGAATCCTATTGCCCAGTTTGTGGATAAAATACTGGCAATTTCATACAATTCCACTTCATAGAAAAACATCAAATAAAGTTATAAATTCAGCATAGCATTTGCCATTGGGGAGAGAGAGGGTGCTATGACTGAAACATACTTCAAGTGGGTTCTCTGATGAGAGTATTGCTTTATTTCTTCACCCAGGTGATAGGTATATGTGTTTCATTATGTTAGTGAACTCTAAGAAATATAGATCCATTTTACACACTACTTTTTATATGTTTTAACAAGAAAACCTTGGGAAATGGCTTCATATTCCATATTCTAAATACATTCTCCCATGGGCTTCTAATATTAAAGTTATGCATTTCAAACTTCAAAATGAAGCAGAATCTCATAAAATTATTATTAAAAGTGTGAATCCTTTGATTTCTCTGCAGAGTTTCAAAGTTTGTCCTTCTTTTGTGAGGTCCAGGAACCTTCCTGCTGTACAAAAGCCTCAGCTTAATCATATTTGCAAATGTTCTGTGGAAGTCATTGCAGGAATCTCTGTACTACAAGACATGGTGACCAAGAAGGGAGCACTCCTCAAATTGTGATGTTCAACATAATGCATCTCTCTCTCTCTCTCATATGATAGCCACAATGGAAAGGTCTCTGGGCAATTTCATTTTTGTTTTCATTTTTACTGAGCAAGATTTGCCCTGAGATAACATCGGTGCCACTATTTCTCTAATTTTTGTATGTGGTCACCACCACAACATGGCTGCCAATGAGTGGTGTAGGTCCATGCCTGGGACTGAACCCAGGCTGCTAAAGCAGAACATGCCAAACTTAAATACTAGTCCATGGTGCTGGCCCCATTCTGGTCACTTTCTTGATGCTCTGGGGAGATTTCCATCATTTCACCCACAAACCCACTGAAATGATTCTGACTAGTAGTCCTGCTTTTTTCTGCTTTGGGGAAAAGTCTTCTCCTTAATCCTGCAAGCTTTCATTTTCTCCTGTGCTGTTTCACACTCAACATTTCCTTCTAAAAGTAACATCCATCTCCATAGAAAAACTGATCTCTTCATAGACACCTTAAAATGTTTTTCAGGAGAGCCCAAAGACTTTAGCCAATATCTAAATATTCAATGATTCAATTAATTTTTATGATGATATTTCTCTGCACTCCAGTAGAGAAAAAAGTAACACAGCAAGATGAAGTGACCAAGAGGAAAGTAAAAACTCAGATACTTTCTTATAAACAAATCAATAAGAAGAAATCATAGCAAAGTGTGAGGAAAACATTACCAGCCTTTACTCTTCCTAGATAATAATTATTTATGTGATTATGTTAATCAACCAGAAAAAGCAGCTGACAAATATTACCAAAATGGTAAATAAATCTCATTGTTGAAGACAATGTAGAAAAAATATGTGAGAGAAGAAACGTTAAAAGATTAATAAATATCAGAAAGATAGAACACATATGGTATGAATACTAGTTAAATTAGCATTTTTTATCTGACAAATATTATTGTGAATGTCTGTAGTGGTTATGGGGTTGACTTCTTAACAGGAATTAAATCCTGTTAAAATTAAAATCGGTTTTATGGTTAAAAATTAACCATAAAAATTCTAGAAGAACGTAAAGGTAGTTCACTCTTTGATATTGGTCTTAAAAGGATCCCTTTCCAAATACCATGTCTACTCAGAAAAAGGAAACAAAGGACAAAATAAACGAGTGGGACTCCATCACACTAAAGAGCTTTTGCGAGGCAAAGGAAACCATCAACAAAATGAAAAGACAACCCACCAACTGGGAGAAAACATTTACAAATCATGTTATCTGACAATGGGTTAATCTCCAAAACATATAAAGAACTCATACAACTGAACAACAACAACCAAAAAAAAAAAAAAACAATCAAAAAATGGGTAGAGGATGTGAACAGACATTTCTCCAAAGAAGATATACAGATGGCCCATAGGCACATGAGAAGATGTTCAACACCACTAATCATCAGGGAAATGCAAGTTAAAACTACACTAAGATCTCTTACACCCATTAAAATGGCTATAATCACTAAGACAAAAAATAACAAATGTTGGAGAGGTTGTGGAGAAAAGGAAACCGTCATACACTGCTCTTGGGAATGCAAACTTGTGCAGCCACTATGGAAAACAGTATGGAGATTTCTCAAAAAACTAAAAATAGAACTACCATATGACCAAGCTATCCCACTACTGGGTATTTATCCAAAGTACTTGAAGTGAACAATTCAAAGAGACTCATGCACCCCTATGTTCATTGCAGCATTATTCACAATAGGCAATAAGCGGAAGCAACCCAAGTGCCCATCAACTGATGATTGGGTAAAGAAGATGTGGTGTACAATGAAACACTACTCAGCCATAAAAAAGACAAAAGTGCCCCATTTGCAACAACATTGATGTACCTACAGGGTATTATGTTAAGCAAAATAAGCCAGACAGAGAAAGACAAATACCAGATGATTTCACTCATATGTGAAAGATAAAGAAACACACAAAAAGAACAGTTTAGTGGTTGACGGGGGCAAGGTGGTTGGTGGGTGGGCACAAAGGGTGAAAGAGAGTATTCATATGGCGACTGGTAAATAATAATGTACAACTGAAATTTCACAATGTTGTAAACTATAATCACCTCAATAAAAACAAAAAAATGAATCTAGATTCCTGCCTCACATCAAAGGCAAAACTAAGTCACAAGAAGGGTATTGTTTCAAATGTAAAAGCCAAATCAGCAAGCCCTTATGACTGATGTAGCTGTGGGTTTCATAAACTAGACCTATTTAGTGCATGCCATTTTGGAAAGCAATGGGAAATTCAGCTACATTAAAATTAACCACTGGGTTCATCCAAAAAAAGGAAAAAACTATAAAAGATATCTAAAAACAAGATACATCTAAAAAGAAATGTTCAGTGCTTATCACTAAGAATAATAGTCTGATAACATAAAGAAGTCATATTTATCAATTAGAAAAGATAAACAGGTCAACAGATGTACCAAAAACAGATATTTAAGAGTATAAAATAAATATTTGAAAACGCTATCAACCATATATAGTAAGAAACATACAAATTAATGAAATCATTTTTACACCCATTAGGTTATCAGGATACTTGAAATGTGTTGGTGATGATATGAATCACCAGGGCTTTCTAATGTGTTGACTAGGAAAAGTTAGAAAAACTTAGGAAAACCTCTTATATCCAACATTAAAATCCATATTGTAATACACTCTCTCATTTCCACCAGGAGACATAGAAGAGAATATTCAAACGAGTTTATTTATAATACCATGAAATTGGTTACAAAAGTACAAAATATCTGTAAGTATCAGAAAGGACATCTATTTTAAAAAGATACCATAAATAATGTAAAAAGTCCAGAGTATTGGAAATGAATTATTTCCTGCTACTACAAACATGACCTTGAAACTGCAATAATGAGGAAAACAATCACGATGCAAAATGTAAACACAAAGAATTAACAAGTTGGAAACAGGCAGATTTACAAATCAGACAAGAATACACATGGGGATTATCGATAAGCCAACGATTTTTAGACCTGTTACCTGTTTCATAGGGAAATATGATCAAATATTGGAAATTTCATAAAATTAAACCTAAAAGAAAAACGATAAGTGCAGAATTTAGGACAGTGTATGCCACTTGAGATGAGAGTGTTGTGAGTGGCAGATGCTTCAGGTGGGTTCTATAATGATAGCATTGATCTATTTTTAACCCCTGGATAGATTAAAAAAATGTTTTCGTTGTGTTACTATTCTTTCAGGACTACAAGTAAATTTTACAGTACTTAGTATGTGTACTGTTAAAAAGTAAATTGAAGAAAAGTCCTCCCACATTCTTAATTCTAAACACAATCTCCCATATTCTTTTAATATCACATTCATGCACTTAAGACTTCAGGGGTCATCAGAACCTCACAGGGTGCTTCATAAGGAGGCTCATTCCTCATGTCTCCATAGAGATTCAAAGTCAGTAGTACTTCAGTGAGGTTTGGAAACCCGTCATATGTGCAAAGGCCCCAGGTGATTCAACTCTCCGGGTGTTCTGTGAACATTGATGCAGAAGGCTCTGGACTAGGAGGTAGCATGATTCCCAGGCAAAGCTGTATCCCAGATGTGGTGCTAAAAATAAAACAACCTCCTCAACCTGAAATCGTGACTAGAATACAAGGATCTCCAGTAACTTCTTTTTCTCCTTTGAGACTTTCACTGCTTTCACTCCTGTAGAGAGAATTCTTTGAAGTGATGTGATTACTAGAAATGTGATCCACCTGATTTTGCTAAGTTTCCTTTCTGCTTTCTTGTTTTGCACTCAACAACTCCTTCTCACAGTAACATAGTTCTCCATAGAATAACTTCTCTCAGAAAGACACACTAAAAGGTTTGCATGAGAATCTTGAGTGCAGATAATGTTCTAAGACATCAGTGATATAATTAATTTTATTCAAGTATGATTTTCATGAGGACTCCACCAGAGATGAATAAGAAACACAACAAGATCAGATAGTTAAGAAGAAAAGTGAGGGGCTTGCCAGGTGGCGCTGTGCTTAAGTTTGCATGTTCCACTTTAGTGGCTCCAGGTTAGCTGGTTTGGATCCCGGGTATGGACCTACGCATCGCTTGTCAAGCCATGCTGTAGCAGGCATCCCACATATAAAGTGGAGGAAGATGGGCACAGGTTCTCTCAGGGCCAATCTTCTTCAGCAAAAAGAGGAGGATTGGCAGGATGTTAGCCCAGGGCTAATCTTCCTCAAAGAAAAAAGTTCAAATTCATATATATTCTTATAAATCAGCCAATGAGAAGGTTTCAAAGATAATTACATGCCAGATTACCAACCTTTGCTCTGCCTACCTAAACATTGTTTCCTTTATTTTTACTCAGACCAGTAAAAGAAACTGAGAAATATAACCTAAAAGGAAAATCTACTTGCTGAATTATGTAGTAAAAATTCATGAGAACAGGCGGAATACAAACGTATGAACATAAGCAAGTATGGAACACAATGATACTAGTTAATTTTGTTGAGAACTTGCTATGTGTCAGGCAGTGTCCTAAGTGTTTGCAGTGCTTGTGGAGGTGGGCTTGCAAGCAAGAAAAACACTCCATGTACTCAATCTAAGACTCTCAAAGTAATCATTTTCTCCACATCAGAAATGAGGTTTAGACGAGGCATATGATCCTATTCACAGCGAAGGGATTTAAAGGTATATATTCTGGATAACTCCATGCAATGTAAGGTATCAATAGACCTAAGGAAGAGAAGTTAAATTTCTCTCTCTGGTCACCATGTCTAGCTATGATGTCTGCATTTGTTGCACCCATCTTGGTCCATGGGGGTAACTGGGAACCACATGGCTGAATAAATGAATTTTCCTCTACATTCCCTATGTGTGAAGTTCTTGTAAGGAGAGACAATTCTCTTTACTGTTTTGGCGTATTAGAATCAGGGTTACTTTCTCTAAGAAGAAACAATATCTTCCTTACTAATCAAGATCAAATACCTGACAATCATCTCTAACCACTAATAATCACATCATAGCAGATTTGATAGATGATAAAACTCAATGTAGTGGATACTGATGTTGCCCTGCACAGTTGACCAGTGATAGAGCTGAGGAATTACTAAATTGGAGTATGAAAGAATAACTCCTTCCATGTCTCACAGTAGGCTGGTCTCTGGGGTGCAATTCACATGGCCCTAATTATGTGATCAGACACAATCGAGTCTTTGCTGTGACCACAGGTTTATTTGATCCTCCCCCTAACCTATTCAACATCTCCCTTTTTTGCTTCTGATGCTCCAACAATACAAGCATAAACCTTGCCTCAGGTCACCTTCTAAGGACCCCACCAAAGACACTGAGCTTAGGGAATGGAACTCATTTTTGAAACACCACAAAGCTACAGAAACAGAAAATTAGGTTTCAACCACAAGTTAAAATTCACTTACTTATTATATTATCTAGTCATTTTGGAAGAAGTTGATGATGCAAGAATCAGGCATTCTGACTTACCAATATTTCTGTCACTTTTATTCATTCTAGAAACCCTAGTTCAAAGCAGGTCACAATGTCACTGAAGAGAAGGTGTCCTATTGATGAGTTTTCTCAAGGCTCCCTTCACGTCCCTGTTCCTCAGGCTATAGATGAAAGGGTTCATCATTTGAGGGACAACAGTGTACATCATTGAAACCACCGCAGTGCTTCTAGAAGAGTTAGTGAGAGCAGAACTAATGTTAACTCCAAAGCCTGTCCCATAGAATAAAGACAGAGAGGTGAGACCCACAGGTAGAGAAAGCTTTATACTTTCCACCTGCTGATGACATTTTCAAAACAGAGGATACTATTCGAGTATAAGAGAAGATGATTCCACACACAGGAATACCACCAAATACACTGGTTGCAAAATATATCAGGATGTTATTGGTGAGGGTATCAGAACATGCAATCTTGATGAGCTGAACAACTTCACAGAAGAAGAGGGGAATCTCCAGGTCTGTGCAGAAGGACAGTTGCAACACCATCAGACTGTGGAGCAGGGCATCCAGAATGATAATAAACAGAGGGAGTAGAATCAGCAGGCCACAGAAGCGAGAGTTCATGATGATTGTGTACCTCAGGGGGTGGCAAATGGCCACGTAACGGTCATAGGCCATTACGGCAAGAAGACAACTTTCCAAACTGGCAAACACTAGGACAAAGCAGATCTGTGTAAGGCAGCCTGTATAAGTGATGCTCTGATTCTGTGTTTGGATGTTCACCAGCATCTTTGGGATCGTGGTTGTGCTTAAACAGATGTCGTTAACAGACAGATTGGAGACAAAGAAGTACATGGGGGTGTGCAGATGGGAGTCAGAACAGACAGCCAGGATGATGAGCAGGTTCCCCAAGATAGTGACCAGGTACATGGACAAGAACAGGCTGGAAAGGAGGGACTGCAGTTTTGGATCCTCTGTCACTTCCATGAGAAGGAAATGTGAAACATGTGTTTCATTTCTGGGATCCATATTGTTGATGAATCTGATGGAAATGTTAGAGTGACAATACAATCAAATGTATGTTTTCTAGACCAGTAGGAGGAGCATTGCCAAAGGCAAAAACCATCTTGGAGGGCTGGCCTGGCGACGCAGTTTTTAAGTTCACATGCTTCTCTTCGGTGGCCCGGGGTTCACAGGTTTGGATCCCAGTGCAGACCTAGCACCACACCTCAGGCCATGCCGTGGTGGCATCCCTCATAAAATAGCACAGACGTTAGCTCGGTGACAATCTGCCTCAAGCAAAAGAGGAAGATTGGCAACAGATATTAGCTGAGGGCCAGTCTTCCTCACCAAAAAAAAAGAAAACAAACCATCTTGGGAAGGGAAGGAGACTGAAAGAGGGGAATAAAAATGATGTGTGTATGTATATTATTCTTTTTCTTAAAAAATAAAGCAAAGTTGATATAGCAGAGCGTTAACAATCATTGATTCTGAAAAGGGTTAAATGGTGGTAATTTTGTAAAATTACACTGGCTATGTTGTTCTGATTATTTAAAACCTTTGGTAATTTTATAAGGAGAAACAAATAGACTAGAGAGGCAGCTTGAAGATTCTGTCTGGATCCCCTGAGACCAAAGACAGGTGACTGAGATAATACATAGGTATGTCAAGAACCAGGAATGCAAGATAAGATCAACTTTACCAAATATGCTGACCTCTCACCACAAGATGGTAAGTAAATATCAGAGAATTTTAAAAGTTATCCTGTTTTAAAAGTGGCATATTTCTACTCAGGTAGAAATGATCCTGGTCATAGCAATTATTGAATACGAGATTAGTAAATGACAAGTGCTTGAAAATTAGTGCAAAGTACAAGAAAATGTGTAAAGAGCATGACAGACAGGCAGGAGGACCATAGGTGACTTAGTTCTAATCATTTTATATATGTATTTTCTTCACAGCTTCCCCTGGATGAACACGTCCTCATTTCCAAACATTGGCTAAGGGACAGTAGATTACCTGGCCAGTATCACAGTGGAATGATGCTTGACATCTCCTCTGAATATATCATCTTGGATATCTGTCGTCAAGAAGGGCAGAGAGATTGCGTAAGACCTGGGCTGCTGGGTAGGAGGAACCATGTGTGGGAGGAGGCTCAGATGAGCTACTTCTTTTCATGGAAAGGATTGTTGCATGAGGTGGTCACAGGCAGATCGCAATCTCTATGTCCTTAGAGGTTCAATTTCCAAAGCTCCTCATTAGCATAGCAATTTTATTGTCCTTAGCTCCCAGGACAGTCAAATCCTTAAAGACCAAGACTGTAGATGGGAGGAATTCAGAATGGTTGCTTCCCTATGAGATCAGGTTTACACCATCTACTTTTCTCTATCTGTGCCTGCTCATCTCCATTTCAAATTCTTTTCAAATATGCATACACCATTCTTCTTTAATTGGATTCTAGTCCTTTTTTTAGGTGTGAACAAAGAGATCTCTATCTAATCAATGACATTGGAAAGTCTGATACCGATTTTAAGTGTGAAAGTATAGTTTATATATGTGGATATAAATGACATATTTAAAAATTTTGCTAAGTTATTGCAAAATTGGAAATTCTCAGGAGTTTTTCTGAGTAATTTATGTTTCCTGAATCTGAATTTTCACTGTGTATATTTATACAATAGATTTTACTTTATTCTCTGTGAAAATTTTGTCTCTGATCAATGCAGACAGATCTGTTACTTCTTAGTAGATTTTCATAACCATCTTTTCTAATTGTTTCACTACAGTTTCAATGTACATTTTTGTTCACAATAGGGGACTGCAGTTTGAAATTATGTAAATGAATCATGAATTAATAAGAAAAAGATAAACGAATCAGTAGAAATACCACAAACATATATTTAAAAGAGAAGAAAATTAATATGTGAAAAGGCTCTCAATCACATAATAAGAAGAAATGTTCCAATTAATGAAACAGTTTTTGAACCCACTAGATTATCAGTACACTTGAAATATTGGTGATGATAAAGATCATCAGGATCTCCTAATATGTGTGTAATTGATTCAAAAACTTAGGATTACTCTTTGGAACTACCCAAAGAAAAATTCATGCTCCTTTATCCGCAATAATTTCATTGCAAGTATAAGACTCCATCTCATTTCCACCAAGAGGCATACATATGAGAATATTCAAACAGATTTATTTGTAACAGCAGAAAACCAGAAAAAACAAAATTTCCATCAATATTGGATAGGATATCTACTTAGAAATGTCACCACGCATAATGTAAAATCACAGAGGATGAGAAATAGTGACTGATATGCCCAATAACATGATTAAATCTCAAAAGCACAATAATGAGAAAAACAATAAAATGAAAAATTCATACATTTTGATTAGACTTCTAACAAATTTGAGAAAAGGCAAACTACAAATTGGACAGGAACATATATTGAAGTAATAACACAATGATGTTTAAATTCTATTGCGAGTTTCAGAGGGAAAATATAATCAAGAACTGACAATTTTATAGGACTCAACCCAAGATAAGAACTTTAGAGAAAATAAAGTCCGAATTTAAGATCCTGTTTGCCCCTGGAACCAGAGAGAGAAGCATAAGTAGGAGACCACTTACATGGAGTCTATGTCATGGCATTACTCTATTTTTATCCGAGATAGGTATATCTGTTTTTATTATGTGACTATTCTTTAAGACCTACAGACCGATTTTACACACTATTTGACACATGCTATATTAAAAAGCAAAATTGAGGAAATGTCTGACATCTTCCTAATTCTAAGTACATTCTCCCATATTCTTTTATACCGAAGTCATGCAACTCAGATTTCAGAGGTCATCATAATTTCACGGAAAACATTAAAAACGATAATCTAATGTAAAGATTCTTTTTAATTCTTTCAAAGATTTTTATAAAAATGGGTCATATTTTGGGTAAATTTGAAATATACTTCTGAGAGTAAAACTGAATGCACATCCCTCACAAGTTTCACCAGAGGTTCGAAGTCAGTAGTTCTTTCTGTAAGTAAGGGAAACTTCAGTGTGAACACAGGTCTCATGTAATTCATCTCTGCAGCCCTCCTGGGGACCTCAGTGGAGGAAGCTCTTCACTAGCAGATATCTCAAGTGCCAGATAGGGAGCTGTTTCCTAATATGGTGCTGAAAACAACAACAACACCCCTCCCTCAGCCTCCACTGACGACCAGAACAGAAAGTTCTCCAGCAAGTCTTTTGATTATCCTTTGAGACCTCCACTGTTTTCACCCCTTCACCCATAGAGGTGATTCAAACTTATGGTCCTGCTTTTTTGTGCTTATGGGGAAAGTAATTCTCCTAATCTTGACAATTTTCATTTTCTCCTCTCTAAAAAGGATTGCATTAGAATCTTACATCTGCAACCAATCCTCTATGACATCAATGATACAGTTAATTTTATTCAATTATGTTTCTCTGTGTGGACTCCACCAGAGATGTGTAAGATATACAGTAATAAAAATGGCCAAGGACAAAAGTGAAAACTCAGATATATTCTTATAACTAAGCCAATAAGAATGTTAAAAGCAAATAAGATGCCAGAAGAAGATTACCAACCTTTGCCCTGCCTATCTAATAATTATTTATTTTATTATATTACTCAGACCATAAAAAGCAACTGATAAATATGACAATAAAAGAAAACAAATCTAATTGCTGCAGCAAGTAGTGAAAATATGGGAGACCAATAGGATTACAAGATTTAAGAATATATAGGTAAGATAAAGAACACAATGATAGTAGTTAAATTTTCTTGAGTACTTAGTAGGTGCCAGGCACTGTCCTAAGTGTTTGTAGTGCTCATGGGGATAGATTTCCTAGCAGGAGTTCCACTCCAAATGGTCAGTCTAAGGCTTTCATAGGAATCATTTTCTGCATATCAAGAATTAGATTAAGTAGGTGATATATTATCCTATTTGCAGTGAAGAGATTAAAGGGGATATGTTCTGGATAACTCTGTGCCATGTCAAATAACAACGGAGCCAGAGTAGGACAGTCATATTTCTGTCTCTTTGCTTCACGTCTGGATGTTGCAGTCATGTGAGTTCATGGGGGAATCCAGTCCAAGATACAGAGACGTACAGAGTAGTGAATGAATTTCCCTCTATATCTCCTACTTCTGAAGTCCTTGTCAAGAATATAACTCTCTTTATTGCTTGGGTATATTGGAATCAGGGTTACTGTCTCTTAGTAACAAAGGCTTCATCACTGATAAAAAATCAAATGTTTACAATCATCTCAGACCACTGAGCTAATAAAATTACAGAAATCACGTAGATGATTAAACTGAATGTAGTGATTGCTGATAGTGCCTTTGCACATATGCAGTTTACCCATGACCAGTATTGTAAATTACTGATTTAGGTATGAAAAATCAGATTGTCCCATGTTTCGCAGTAGGCTTTTCTCTCTAGTGCATTCATATGCTGCTGGCTATGAAATTGACAGAATCATGTCTCGATGACCACAAACTTACTTGGATCTTCCCCTTGACCCATCCAACTTCTCTACTTTTCTTCTTCGGTGAATGTTCATACAAAATCACTAAAATCTTTGCCCCAGGTTCAGCTTGATGGGATTGACCAAAGAAACTGAACTTAGATAATGGAACTCATTTTTAAAACATCACAGAGCTATACCAACAGTAAGTCAAGATTCATTCCCAAATTAAAATTCACTTATCCATTATGATATCCAATCACTTTAGAAAAACTTGGTGATGCAAGAGTCAGGCATTCTGGCTCACCCAGTATTTGTGTCACTTTGAGTCATTCTAGAAACCTCGGTCCTAAGAAGATGACACAATCAAGAAGAGAAGGTAATCTAGATACTGATGAGTTTCCTTAAGGCTCCCTTAATGTCCCTGCTCGTCAGGCTATATATGAAGGGGTTCATCATTTGAGGGAAAACAATGTACATCATTGAAGCCACTGCAGTGTTTCTGGAAGAGATAGTAAGAGAAGAACTCATGTACACACCAAAATCTGTCCCATAGAATAAGGATACAACTGAGAGGTGAGACCCACAGGTGGTAAAAGCTTTATACTTTCCACCCACTGATTGCATTCTCAAAATGGTGGAGACAATTTGAATATAAGAGAAAATGAATCCACACACAGGAATACCACAAAATATGCTAGATGCAAAATATATCAGGATGTTATTGATGAGGGTATCAGAACATGCAATCTTGATGAGCTAAACAACTTCACAGAAGAGGGGAATTTCCAGGTCAGTGCAGAAGTACAGTCGCAACACCATCAGACTGTGGAGCAGGGCATTCAGAATGCTAACAAACAGGGATAGAAGAATCAGCAGTCCACTGAGGTGGGAGTTCATGATGATTGTGTACCTCAGTGGGTGGCAAATGGCTACATAACGATCATAGGCCATTATTGAAAGAAGACAACTAGCCAAACTTGCAAAAACCAGGACAAAGCAGACCTGTGTGAGGCAGCCTGCATAACTGATGCTCTGATTCTGAGCTTGGATGTTCCACAGGATCTTTGGGATAGTGGTTGTGATTAAACAGATGTCAATAAAGGACAGATTGGAGAGAAATAAATACATGGGGGTGTGCAAGGGGGAGTCAGAGCTGACAGCCAGGATGATGAGCAGGTTTCCCAGGACAGTAACCACGTACATATACAGGAACAGGTTGAAAACAATAGATTGCAGTTCTGGGCTCTCTGTCATTTCCATGAGAAAGAATTCTGAAACATCTGTTTCATTTCTGAGTTTCATGTTGTTGATGAATCTATTGGAAAAGATGTGGTAACAAGACAGTGAAATGTATTATCCCTAGACAAACAGCAGGGGCATCACCTGAGACAAAAACCATCTTGGCAGGGGAAGGAGACTAATGAAGGGAAATAAAAAAGGAGAGCCTTCTGTATGCATATTTTTCTGTTACATTTTTTTTAAACTAATGATGATATGGCAAAGCATCAACCATTAATCCTGGGAAGGGTTAATAGGTGACTGGTTTTTTTGTTAACTCACACTGCCTATGTCATTCTGATTATTTAAAACATTTGGTAATTTTATATGAGAAATTAGATAGAGTAGGGAGGCAGTTTGAAGATTCCAACTTGATCTCCAGTGACCTCAGAGGCAGGCAACAAAGATAGCACATAGGTATGTCAAGAACCAGGAATGAGGAAGAGTGATGGCAGCATCATGGCAGAGTGAGCTTTCCCAATAATCTCTCCCATCCAACATACAATGAAAAAGACATTCATACTCTAACAGAGGACATCCAAACACAACACAAAAAACGTCAGAGAGACCCACGCAGCCATATGACAGAGGGCAGAGAGGCTGGAGCTCCCCTCAGAGAAGGTGGAATGGGGTAAGAGAAAATATCGCTCCCTCTCCAAAAGACTGGGATCTGGGACTTCAGGCAGCCTCTGAGAAGGAAGGAACAGAGGAGAGGACACTTGTTCATGGGAACGTCAAGGATCCCTGAGGGCCCTTGCATCCTATAGGGAAGACCCCTACTGCAACAAAAGCTTTTGCATGTGGAGAGAAGTTAGCAAGACCAGAGGAAGAAAACCTCAAGAGCACACAAGAGAATGCACCCCTCCCCCCACCCACCCAGTGCCAATTCCAGTGCCTTGGATCTGGGCTGAAGGCAGAGGGCTCAGAATACATGGCTCTTGACCCCCACTCAGTGGCAATAGGTGGTAACTGTGACCAAATAACACCAGGATGCAAAAAAAACAGAGTCAGCCCCTCTAGCAATATCAAACAATATATTAGATCTCCAGACCAGAGAGAAAAGGACCAGTACCCACAAATCAATCCTGAAGACACAGAAATATGTAATCTACATGACAAAGAATTCCAAATAGCTAGCATGGAAAAAACTCAACGAGTTAAAAGAGAATGTAGAGAAACAATTCAATGAGTTCAGGAGGTACTTCACAAAAGAGCTTGAAACTATAAAAAATAATCAATCAGAAATATTAGAGATGAAGGACACAATGGAAGAAATAAAACAAAATATGGATTCCCTGAATGCTTCAGCAGACAACGTAGAGGAGCATATCAGCATAATCGAAGATAGACAGGTTGACATGCTCCACATAGAGGAGTAGAGAGAACTAAGTCTAAAAAGAAATGAAGAAAATCTCTGAGAAATATTCGACTCAATGATGAAATGCAACATAAGAATTATAGGTATTCCAGAAGGAGAAAAGATGGAGAAAAGAGCAGAAAGCTTGTTCAAAGAAATAATAGCAGAGAACTTCCCAAACCTAGGGAGGGAGATGGAAATCCATGTAGAAGAGGCTATCAGAACTCCTAAATACGTCAATGTAAAAAGACCTACAACAAGGCATATAGTAGTGAAACTGGAAAAAGTGAATGACAAAGAAAGAATACTAAGGGAAGCAAGGCTGAAGAAAATAACCTACAAAGGAACACCCATCAGGCTTTCATGGATTTCTGTGCAGAAACCTTATAGGCTAGGAGAGATTGGAACAACATATTCAAATCTTTGAAGGACAAAAATTTTCAGCCAAGAATACTCTGTCCAGCAAAAATATCCTCCAGATATGATGGAGAAATAAAAACTTTCCCAGACAAACATAAGCTAAGGGAGAGCATAGCCACAAGACACCCCCCCAACAAGAAATCCTCAAGAAGTCCCTCAGACTTGAAAAAAGTGGAGAAAGGGGTTACAAAGCATGGAATAAGGAAATAAATAGGTAGACAGAATCAGAGCAGGATAGAAAGTACTCAAGTATAGCATTAAAGACAAAGGGAAGGAACCACCACCAAAAAAAAAGAGATAATCTTGTCATTTTTAACCACAAACTCATACCACAAGATGGAATAAGGTGTGAGAAAGACAACTTAGAGGGGGAAGAGGAAATGGACTGAATTGGTTTAGTCTAAAGAAATAAGAGGCCATCAGAAAACAGACTATCTTATCCATGAGATTTTGAATGCAAACCTCATGGTAACCACTAAACAAAAAAGCAGAACAGAGACACAAATAATCAATAAGAAGAAAACAAAGAAACACAACATAAAAAAACTACATAACTCATGCTTGCTTCAGCAGCACATATACTAAAATTGGAACAGTAAAGAGAAGATTAGCATGGCCCCTGTGCAAGGATGACACATAAATTCATGAAGCATTCCATATTTGTCAGATTCAACGCTATCCCAACCAGAATCCCAATGACATTCTTTACAGAAACTGAACAAAGAATCCTAAAATTCATGTGGGGCAACAAAAGACCCAGAATTGCTAAAGCAATCCTGAGAAAGAAGAACAAAGCCAGAGGCATCACAATCCCTGACTTCAAAGCATACTACAAAGCTACAGTAATCAAAACAGCATGGTACTGGTACAAAAACAGGTGCACAGATCAATGGAACAGAATTGAAAGCCCAGAAATGAAACCACACATCTATGGACAGCTAATCTTCGACAAAGGAGCTGAGGGCTTACAATGGAGGAAAGAAAGTCTCTTCAACAAATGGTGCTGGGAAAACTGGACAGCCACATGTAAAAGAATGAAAATTGAGCATTCTTTTTCACCATTCACAAAAATAAACTCAAAATGGATCAAAGACCTAAAGATTAGGCCTGAAACAATAAGTCTTCTAGAAGAAAATATAGGCAGTACACTCTTTGACATCAGTTTCAAAAGAATCTTTTTGGACAGCATAACTCCTCAGATGAGGGAAACAATAGAAAGAATAAACAAATGGGACTTCATCAGACTAAAGAGCTTCTTCAAGGCAAGGGAAAACAGGATTGGAACAAAAAAACAAGCCACTACTTGGACAAAACATTTACAAGTTATTTATTTGACAAAGGGTTAATCTCCATAATATATAAAGAACTCACACAGCTCAACAACAAAAAAATCAAACAACCCAATCAAAAAATGGGCAGGGGACATGAACAGACATTTCTTTAAAGAAGATATACAGATGGCCAATAGACACATGAAAAGATGCTCAACATCGCTAATCATCAGGGAAATGCAAATCAAAACTACGCTAAGATATCACCTTACACCTGTTAGAATGGCAAACATAACCAAAACAAAAAGTGACAAAGGTTGGAGTGGTTGTGGAGAAACAGGAACTCTCATACACTGCTGGTGGGAATGCAAACTGGTGCAGCCACTATGGGAAACAGTATGGAAATTTCTCAAAAAATTAAAAATAGAAATACCTTAAGACCCAGGCATCCCACTACTGGGTATCTATCCAAAGAACTTGAAATCAGCAATTCCAAAAGTCCCATGCACCCCTATGTTCATCGCAGCATTATTTACAACAGCCAAGATGTGGAAGCAACCTAAGTGCCCATCAATTGATGAGTGGATAAAGAAGATGTGGTGTATATATACAATTGAATACTATTCAGCCCTAAAAAAGGATAAAATAGTCCCATTCACAACAACATGGATGGACCTTGAGGGTATTATGTTAAGTGAAATAAGCCAGATAGAGAAAGATGAAATCTGTATGACTCCACTCATAGGTGGAAGTTAACATTTAGACAAAGAGACCTGATTGGTTATTACCAGGGAAAGGGGGGTTGGGGGGGGCACAAAGGGTGAAGTGGTGCACCTGCAACATGACTAACAATAATGTACAACTGAAATTTCACAAGGTTGTAAACTATCATAATCTTAATAAAAAGAAAAAAACACTACATAACTCGATTGGTAGACCAAAATACATGGGACGAGAAACAAAGAAAAGGCAGGAGAATCAGAAACGAGTGATAAAATGTTAGCATTAGGCCTTTATACATTGACAATCACCCCAAACAAAAATGGATTGAATTCTCCAATAGAAAGATACAGAGTAGTGAGATGGGTTAAAGAACAAGACCCAACAACATGCTGCCTCTAGGAAACATATCTTAGCTCCAATGACAAACACAGGCACAGAGTGAAGCTAATGGCCAATAAAAGAAAGCAGGTGTCGCAATACTTATATCAAACGACATCGACTTCAAGATAAGACAGGTAAAGAGACACAAAGAGAGGCAGTATATAATGATCAAGGACATTCCATCAAGAAGAAATAACAGTTATAAATATCTATGGACCCAAAACAGAAATATCAAAGTACATTAAAACAACTATTAACATAACTAAAAGAAATATTAATACTAACACAATAATAGTAGGGGACCTCAACACTCCACTCACATCAATGGATAGATTATCCAGACAGAAAATCGACAAGGAAACAGTGGAGTTAAATGAAAAGCTAAACCAGTTGGACTTAATACACATAAATAGAAGACTCCATGCAAAAACAGCAGAATACAAATTCTTCTCAAGTGCACAGAACATAGAACATTTTCAAGGATAGACCATATGTAGGGAAATAAGGCAAGCATCAATAAATTTAAGAAGACTGAAATAGTAACAAGCATCATTTCTGATAACAATGCTATAAAGCAAGAAATTAGTTACAAGAAAAAAGCTAAGAAAGGGACAAAGATGTGGAGACTAAACAACATGCTATTGAACAAGCAATGGATCGTTGAAGAAATTAAAGGAAAAATCAAAAAGTATCTGGAGACAAATGAAAATGAAAACATGCCATACCAGCTCATATGGGATACAGCAAAAGTTGTATTAAGAGGGAAAATTCATCACAATAAGGATCACCTTAACAAACAAGAGAAAGCCCAAATAAGCAATCTCAGACTACACCTAAAAAAAGAAGAAACAAAGCCCAAAGTCAGTAGAAGGAGAGAAATAATAAAAATCAGAGCAGAAATAAATGCTATTGAAACAAAAAAGGCAGTAGAAAGGATCAATGAAACAAAAGCCAGCTCTTTGAGAAGATTTAAAAAATGACAAAGCCCTAGTCAGACTTTCCAAAATAAAAGAGAGAAATCTCAGATAAGTACAATTAGAAATGAAAGAGGAAAAATGACAATGGATACCACAGAAACACAGCAGATTATAAAGAGATTACTACGAAAAACTATGTGCCAACAGAATGGACAATCTAGAGGAAATGGATAAATTCTTAGACTCTTACAACCTCCCAAAGTTGAATGAAGAAGAAACAGATAATCTAAATAGACTAATCACAAGGAAAGAGATTGAAACAGTAATCAAAAGCATTCCAAAGGATAAAAACCCTGGACCAGACTGCTTCCCTGGGGAATTCTACCAAATTTTCAGATATGATTTAATATCTATCCTTCTCAAGCTATTCCAAAGAATTAGGGAAGATGGAATGCTTCCTAACACATTCTACGAGGCCAACATCACTCTGATACCAAAGCCTGACAAGGATAACACAAAAAATGAAAACTACAGGCCAATATCACTGATGAACATAGATGCAACAATCCTCAACAAAATATTGGCAACTTGAATACAACAATACATAAAAAAGATCATACATCATGATCAAGCAGGATTTATACCAGGGATACAGGATGGTTCAACATCTGCAAATCAATCAATGTGATACACCACATTAACAAAATGAAGAATAAAAACCACATGATCATCTAAATAGATGCAGAGAAAGTGTTTGACAAGATCCAACAGCCATTTATGATTTAAAAAAGGTCTTAAAACGGGGATAGAAGGAAGTTACCTCAACATAATAAAGGCTATATATGACAAACCCACAGACAACATCATACTCAATGGGCAAAAACTGAACACCATCCCTCTGAGAACAGTAACAAGACAAGGATGCCCACTATCACCACTCTTATTCAACATAGTACTGGAGATTTTGGCCAGAGCAATTAGGCAAGAGAAAGGAATAAAAGGAACTCAAATAGAGAGTAAAGTGAAACTCTCACTATTTGCAGACGACATGATCTTATCTATATAAAACCCTAAAGAATCCATTGGAAAACTATTAGAAATAACTAACAACTGCAGTAAAGTTGTGGGGTACAAAATCAACTAACAAAAATCAGTTGCATTTCTGTACTCTAATAACGAACTAACAAAGAGGACTCAAGAAAACAATTCCATTTACAATAGCAAAAAAAAGAATAAAGTACCTAGGAATAAATTTAACTAAGGAAGTGAAGGACTTATACAATGAAAAGTACAAGATATTATTGAAAGAAATAGATAATGACATAAAGAGATGGAGAGACATTCCAAGCACACGATTGGAAGAATAAACATAGTTAAAATGTCCATACTACCCAAAGCAATCTACAGATTCAATGCAATCCCAATGACCTTCTTCACGGATATAGAAGAAAGAATCCTAAAATTCATATGGGGCAACCAAAGACCCTGAGTTCTTAAAACAATACTTAGAAAAAAGAATAAAGCTGGAGGGATCACAATCCCTGAGTTAAAAATGCACTACAGGGGCTGGCCTGGTGGTGCAGTGGTTAAGTTCGCATATTCCACTTCAGCAGCCTGGGGTTTGCTGGTTCGGATCCCAGGTGCGGACATGGCACCACTTGGCAAGCAATGCTGTGGTAGGCATCCCACATGTAAAGTAGAGGAAGAAGGGCACCGATGTTAGCTCAAGGTCAGTCTGCCTCAGCAAAAAGAGGAGGATTGGCAGCAGATGTTAGCTCAGGACTAATCTTCCTCAAAAAATCAAAAATGTACTACAAAACCGTAGTGATCAAAACAGCATGTTACTGGCACAAAAACAGACACACATATCAATAGAACAGAACTGAAAGCCCAGAAATAAAACTGCACATACGTGGACAGCTAATCTTCAACAAAGGTGCCAAGAACATGCAATGGAGAAAAGATAGTCTCTTCAATAAATGGTGTTGGGGAAACTGGACAGCCACAGGCAAAAGAATGAAAGTAGACCATTATTTCATGCCATACACAAAAATAAACTCAAAATGGATCAAAGACTTGAAGATAAGTCATGAAACCATAAAACTCCTGGAAGATACTACAGGCAGTACACTCCTTGACATTGAGCTTAAAAGGATCCTTTTGAATACCATGTCTTCCCAGACAAGGCAAACAAAAGAAAAAATAAACAAGTGGGAATTCATCAGACTAAACAGCTTCTGCAAGGCAAAAGAAACTAGGATCAAAACCAAAAGACAACCCACCAATTGGGAGAAAATTTTTGCAAATCATATATCCAATAAGGGGTTAATCTCCATAAAATATAAGGAACTCACACAACTGAACAACAAAAAACCAAACAACCCAATCAAAAAATGGGCAGAGCATATAGACATTTTTCCAAAGAAGACATACAGATGGCCAATAAATGAATGAAAAGGTGTTCAACATCACTAATCGTCAGGGAAATGCAAATCAAAATTATACTAAGATACCACCTTATTCCTGTTAAAATGGCTATAATCACTAAGACTAAAAATAACAAGTGTTGGAGAGGGTGTGGAGAAAATGGAACCCTCATACACTGCTAGTGGGACTGCAAAGTGGTGCAGCCACTATGGAAAACAGTATGGAAATTCCTAAAAAAACTAAAAATAGAACTACCATATGACCCAGCTATCCCACTAATGGGTATATATCCAAACAACTTGAAATCAACAATCCAAAGTAACATATGTACCCCTATGTTCATTGCAGCTATTCACAATAGCCAGTACATGGAAACAATCCAAGTGCCCGTCGACTGATGATTGGATAGAGAAGATGTGGTATGTATATATACAATGGAATACTACTCAGCCACAAAAAAGACAAAATCATCCCATTTGCAACAACATGGATGGACCTGGTGGGAATTATACTAAGTGAAATAAGTCAGACTGAGAAAGACAAACACAAGATGATTTCACTCATGTGTGGAATACGAAAAAACACATGGACAAAGAAAACAGCTCAGTGGTTACCAGGGGAAGGGGAGTGAGGGGCGGGCACAGGGGGTGAAGGGGAGCACTTATGTGGTGACAGACAAGAAATAATATACAACTGAAATTTCACAATTATGTAAACTATTATTAACTCAAATTAAAAGAAAAAAGAACCAGGAATGGGAAGCTAAGGTGAATTTTGCCAACCTTTCTGCCTCCCATCACTACAGGAATGTGAGGAAATGTCTGAAAATTCTATAAAAATCTCCTAGCCTTAGAACAGGCAAGTTTCTTAGAAGGAAAGTGGTCTTGGCCATAATAGAGACTCAGTATGAGATTAGTAGATAAGAGGTACTTGAGTATTGGTGCAAAGTATGAGGAAATGGGAAGAAGATGACAGACAGTTAAGGAAGAGGACCGTGAGTGATTTAGTTCTCATTGTCTGATATATGTACTTTCTTCACTTATTTCCCTGGATGAACCTGTAGCAAAACACCTGCCCTCATTTCCATACATTGACTAAGGGAATTTCAGTTACATGGCTGGTATCACAGTGGAATGAGGCTTGACATTGCCTCTGAATGTACCATCTGGGAGACCTGTCCTCAGGAAAGGCAGAGGAATTGAGTGAGACCAAGGCTGCTGGGTAAGAAAGGTCATCTATAGGAGGAGGCTCAAATGTGCTACTGCTTTTCTGCAAAAGGACTGTTGATTGAGGTGGTCACAGGCAATTGCAGTCTCTGTATCCCTAGAGACTCAATTTCCAAAGCTCCTCATTAGCCAAGCAATTCTGTTGTCACTGAGATCCAGGACAGTGAAAACCCTTAAAGACCAAAACTCTAGATGGGAGGAATTCAGGATGGTTGCTTCCCTGACCCTATGAGACCTCGTATACACATCTACTCATCTCCATTTCAAATATGTTGCAAACATGGACATGCCATCCTTTTCTGATTGGATTACAGTCATTCTTTTCAAGTATGAACAAAGTTGCATCCATCTAAACAATGACATCAGGAAGTCTGATACCAATTTTAGGTGTCAAGATATAGTATGGGGGCCGGCTCCATGGCCGAGTGGTTAAGTTCGCTCACTCTGCTGCGGCGGCCCAGGGTTCGGATCCTGGGTGTGGACATGGCACCACTCATCAGGCCACGTTGAGGCGGCATCCTACATCCCACAACTAGAAGGACCTGCAACTAAGATATACAACTATGTACGGGGGGAGGGGGTTATGGGAAATAAAGCAGAAGAAAACAAAAAAAAAGATTGGCAACAGTTGTTAGCCCAGGTGCCAATCCTTAAAAAAAAAAAAAAAAAAAGAAGGAAGATTGGCAACAGTTGTTAGCCTAGGTGTCAATCTTTAAAAAAAAAAAAGATATAGTATGTATGTGG
This sequence comes from Equus quagga, assembly GCF_021613505.1. Classification (NCBI taxonomy): domain Eukaryota; kingdom Metazoa; phylum Chordata; class Mammalia; order Perissodactyla; family Equidae; genus Equus; species Equus quagga. The sequence continues at coordinate 25,307 of NW_025800242.1, read as the reverse complement.
ACATAAATAATACATTTAAAAACATAGCTAAGTTATGGTAAAATTAGAAAGACTCAAGCATTGTTTATTTCTTTCCAAATGTCACTGAATGTTTCCTGACTTAATATTGACTGTGCATGCATTATACAGTAGGTTCTAATGTATTCTGTGTGACTATTCCATCTTGATCAATACAAACAGATCTTACTCCCTTTTTAGATTTTCTCAATCATCTCTAATCTCATCACAACAGTTTCAGTGAACATTTTTCTTCACTTTAGAGAATGGTGGGTGAAATTATTGATTTTTAATAGAGTTGTAAGAAGTTACAATGCCATGGCAAAGCATTTTGTTTGCAGGTATAATCTCAAGACATTTAGTTAAGTTTCACCCATTATCTAGTTGGTGGAGACAATACTCCACATTAATGTTAATTAAAATATTTCTCATCTTTAATGAATTTAATATTTTCATGTGTTTATCAATTTATTTCCTCTGCTCTTAATTGCTTCTGTAGGAACTTTGTTAACCTACAATATTCTTGATACAAGACAGCGTTGTAATGTCATCCCTTAACCTCATTTGCTTCAGAAACATGCAATCATAGATAAAAGATGAAAAGATGTAGAGATAGAAAATATATAAAGCCAAGGGTACAGGCAGAAGTTTGTAATTGAGAAATGTGAGTGAACACAAGAGTTGTGGACACTTCCCGGGACCATGACTGTGGACTTAGAACTGTGAAAAGTTTCAGAAAAGCCTCCAAGGCAGAACTTAACCAGACACCTGATGGTTTGGTGGCTGGATTTTTGATATTTTCAAAATCACTGAGCAGGAAGAAGCAGTTATAAGACTGAATTCAAGGCTAGAGCTCTGGTGATTGATAAGGGCAACTGTGAATCTGCTGTGAATCTGCTGATAAAGTGGGAGCATGTAAATGGAAAGAGAGAGAGAAAAAACTAGCAATTAAAATGAATCTGCAGTTCAAAATTTAACCCAGGAAGAATATAATCCTAAAATGGCAAACCAAATATCGGAACATTAATTCATCTCAAGATAAGAATTTTAAAATAAATATTTGGTTTTTACATGTGGCTTCTTTCACTCAGAATGGGCCTTGAGAATCATAAAAGTTGCCACCTGTATCAACACCTCTTACTTTTTATTGCTGTATTCTATTATAATGATATATCGCAGTTTACTCATTCATTCTATACTGAAGTACATTTGAGCTGTTTCATTTTTTGTCAATTATGAATAGAGTTACTATAAATATTCATGCACAGGTTGTGGTGACTTATGATTCCATCTATATGACATTATGAAAAATACAAAACTATAAGGATGGAAAACAGATCAATGGCTCACAAAGATGAAGGAGTACGTGACTACAGTGGCAACACAAGTTAGTTTACACATGTTAAAATACAAAGAACAGTATGCAATAAGTGCATTTTAGTGTATGACAATTTCAAAGTTAAATTTTTGAAAGATTAAAACATGAGTATAGATATCAATCTAATATGGACAGTGCATTTAAAAAATAAAGATTCTAAGAGATATTTACACATGCTTATTCATGGTAGCACAATTCACAGTAGCCAAGAGTTGGGAGCAACCCAAGTGTCCATCCGTGGATGAATGGATAAACAACATATGGTGAATATATATACAATGTAACATTAGCCTCAGAAAGGAAGGAAATTCTGCCACCTGCTACAACATGGATGATACTTGAGAACATTAGGCTAAGTGAAACAAGCCAGTCACAAAAAGACAAATCCAACTTATATGAAGTATATACAGCATTGAAATTCACAAGAACAAAGTCACCAGGGGCTAGGAAAAAGGGAATAAAGAGACTTCTTGTTTAAAGGAAACAGAGTTTCAAACTTGCAAGACAAAAAATTTCTTATACTTAACACTACTAAACTTTGCACTTAAAAATGATTAGGATGGTTCAACAAAGGAGCTGAGGGCGTACAATGGAGAAAAGAAAGTCTTTTCAACAAATGGTGCTGGGAAAACTGGAAAGCCACGTGTAAAAGAATGAAAATTGACCATTCTTTCTCACCATTCACCAAAATAAACTCAAAATGGATCAAAGACTTAAAGGTGAGACCTGAAACCATAAGGCTGCTAGAAGAAAATGTAGGCAGTACGCTCTTTGACATCAGTGTTAAAAGGATCTTTTTGGACACCATGTCTTCTCAGACAAGGGAAACAGTAGAAAGAATAAACAAATGGGACTTCATCAGACTAAAGAGCTTCTTCAAGGCAAGGGAAAACAGGATTGAAACAAAAAGACAACCCACTAACTGGAAAAAAATATTTGCAAGTCATACATCCGACAAAGGCTTAATATCCATAATATATAAAGAACTCACACACCTCAACAACAAAAAATCAAAAAACCCGATCAAAAAATGGGTAGGAGACATGAACAGACATTTCTCCAAAGAAGATATACAGATGGCCAATAGGCAAATGAAAAGATGTTCATCATCGCTGATCATCAGGGAAATGCAAATCAAAACTACACTAAGGTATCACCTTACACCCATTAGAACGACAAAAATAACTAAAACTAATAGCAACAAGTGTTGGAGAGGTTGTGGAGAAAAAGGAACCCTCATACACTGCTGGTGGGAATGCAAACTGCTGCAGCCACTATGGAAAACAGTATGGAAATTCCTCAAAAAATTAAAAATAGAACTACCATACGACCCAGCTATCCCACTACTGGGTATCTATCCAGAGAGCTTGAAGTCAGCAATTCCAAAAGTCCTATGCACCCCAATGTTTATTGCAGCATTATTTACAATAGCCAAGATGTGGAAGCAACCTAAGTGCCCATCAACAGATGATTGGATAAAGAAGATGTAGTATATATATACAATGGAACACTACTCAGCTGTAAAAAACAACAAAATTGTCCCATTTGCAACAACATGGATGGACCTTGAGGGAATTATGTTAAGTGAAATAAACCAGATAGAGAAGGACAATCTCTGTATGACTCCACTCATATGAGTAATTTAAAAATGTAGACAAAAGAGAACAGATTAGTGGCTACCAGGGGAAAGGTGGGGTGGGGGGTGGGCACAAAGGGTGAAGGGGTGCACCTACAGCTTGACTGACAAACAATGACGTACAACTGAAATTTCACAAGATTGTAACCTATCATTAACTCAATAAAATTCTTTTTAAAAACTTCAAAAAAAGAAGAAAAAAATGGTTAGGTTGGTAAATTTTATGTTGTGTGTATTTTAACAAAATAAAAAACATACATAAATTGATGAAATAAATATTGCAAAATATTAATATCCATTGGATCTAGGTAGTTGGTAAATGGCTGTTCATTGTATTATTCTTTCAATTTTTCTGTATGTTTGAAAATTTTCACAATAGGAAGCTTTAAAAAAAGAATATAGATTGTATGCTTCCTCCTATATGAAATATCTAGTGTAGGAACATTCACAGAAACGGAAAGTAGACTAGAAATTGACGAGACGGAGGAAGGAGGAGAGACTGAGGTGATGAAAAGTGTGGAAACAGATAGTGATGATGACTGCAATATTGTGAATGTAATTGCACCACCAAATTGCATGCTTAAAAATTATTAAAATTGTGAATTTAGTTATAAATGTTACCACAATTTAAAAAAATATAGACTGGGCATGTAATAGGTATTTTATTCCCATTGCAGAATTTCATACCAACTTTCCCCAATTTCAAACTAGTAGATTCAATATATTTTTCCTACATAATTATGGACCATTCATTGAAATTATGGTCCTTTTTGTTATCAATATTGTTACAGTAAGTTGGGAATTACCAAAGAAGCAAACTATGATACAATGTACCTTGTAATTGTAATTAACAGAGTTTGGGGCTTCTTTGTTACCACAGCATACTTATTTTAAGCTGACTGGTGTACTATAATTATTAAGACATGTTATATTGGTGCAGGGGTAAACACAAGACCTATTAATCAGAATATAGATCCCCGGAAAGAAATCAACACACAACTGGGCAGTTTATGCAAGAACATAAAAATGAATTTGGATCCTGCTTCACAATGAAGGGAAAACTAAATTCTAGGAGGATTCACGCTTCAAATGTAAAAGCCAAAACTGAAAATTCTTCAGATCGAACTACTAGGGATTTCATAAATAAGACCTATTGACTGCAAGCCATTATGGAAAGTGTTGACAAACTGTAACTATATTCAAATGAAGCACTTCTGTTCATTGAAAGGAAAACTGTAAAGGATATCCAAAGAGAAGTCATATACTTAAAGAAGAAATTTTCAATGCACATAACTGACTAAGACTAATATCTTTATTATGTAAAGAACTCATAAGAATTAATAAGAAAAAGAAAAACAACTCAGTAGAAATACCACAAATAGCTATTTAAGAGAAAGGAAAATAACTGTGTGGAAAGGCTGTCAACCATACAATAATAAGACATATGCTGGTTGATGAAATAATTTTTATATCCACAAAATTGTCAGTATAAATGAAAAAGTGTTGGTGATGATATGGCTCAAGAGAAAGATTTAATGTGTGTTTAAATTTATTCATCCACTTAGGAAAACTCTTGGGAGCTACCCAAGGAAGAATACATGACAATACAAGTTCCCTTTAACCAACAATTCCATCGCAAAAATAAAACTCTCTCATTTCTCCCAGGAGACATAAAAAAGCTTATTCAAACAGACTTATTAATAATAGCAAAAAACCAGCTACAAGCAAATAAAATTTCCATCAATATCATAAAGGATCTAGTTTGAAAACAGTCATCATACTTAATGTAAAAATACAGAGTATTGTAGATAAATCAGTTACTAATACATCCAACAACAGGACTTAATCTCAAAGGTGCAATAATGAGAAAAACAATCAGGACACAAAATTCATATATTAAAATTAAACTTTTAACAAGTTTTAAAAGAGGAAAATTTCTAAATTGGAAAGGAATACATGCAGGGATGCTAAGACAGTGACATTTAATCCTACGGCTAGTGTCTCAGGGTAAATATGATCAAATACTGGCAATTTCACAGGATCCAACCTAATAAAAGGACATCAAAGGAAGTTATTAATATAGAATTCAGGATTGTGTTTGTCACTGGGAAAGGAGAGGGTGATGTGCATGGGAGACCATTCAGTTGAATTCTATGAAGAGCATTGCTTTATTTTCTACCCCAGGATGGATATATGCATGGTTGTTATGTTACTGTTCGTTCAGAACTACACATAGATTTTTATGCACTGCTTTGCATATGATATTTTAACAAGTAAAATTGAGAAAAGGCCCTTCCATATTCCTAATTCTAAATATATTTTCTCATGTTCTAATATGAAAATCATGCATCTCAGACTTCAGAGATTATCAGAATCTCACAAAATGCTTATTAAAAAGTCTCACCCCTCACAAGTCTCCCCAGAGGTTCAACATCAGTAGTTCTTGCAGGAGGACAGGGAACTCTCCTTTGTATGAACAAAGGTCTCAGGTAATTCACCTCAGCAGCTTTTCTGTGGACATCAGTGGAGGAAGCTCTGCACTAGAAGACACCTCAAGCTCCAGGCAGGGAGCTGTTTCCCAGTTATGGTTCTGAAAATAAAACCAGACCTCCACTGACAGCCAGAACAGAAAGCTCTCCAGAAACTCCTTTGATCCTCATTTGAGACCTCCACCGTTTTCACTCCCTCGCCTTCAGAGATGATTCTAACTCATGGCCCTGATTGTATGTGTTTATGGGAAAAGTAATTCTCCTGATCCTGCCAACTTCCGTTTTCTCCTCTCCTGTCTTACCCTCAACATCTCCTTCTCAAAGGAAAGCAGTTCTCCATAGAAAAACTTCCCTCATAAACACATTAAATAGTTTTGTATTAGTGCCCTAAGACTGCACCCAATCCTGTATGACATCAATGATACAATTAATTTTATTAAATTATTTTTCTCTGTGTGGAATCAACCAGAGATGTGCAAGAAACACAGCAATACAAGGTGACTAAGGGGAGAAGTGAAAACTCAGATACATTCTCATAAATAGATCAATAAGGTTTCAACGACATGGATGGACCTTGAGGGTATTATGTTAAGTGAAATAAGCCAGACAGAGAAAGACGTACTCTGTATGACCCCACTCATAGATCAATAAGGTTTCAAAGCAAATAAGATGCTAGAAGATTACCAACATTTTTCCTGCCTACAAAATTATTTATTTTATTATATTACTCAGACCAGAAAAAGCAGCTGACAAATATAACAATAAACTAATACAAATTGCTGAAGCAGGTGGCAAAAATATGGAGAACCAATAGGATTACAAGGCTTTATGAAATACAATGATAGTAGTTAAATTTTATTGAATACTTACTATGTACCAGCCATCGTCCTAAGTGTTTGTGGTGCTTATGGGTTGGACTTCCTGGCAGGAGTTTCACTCTGTACGGTCAGTCTAATGTTCTTGTAGTAATCATTTTTCCCACACCAACAGAGATTAACTAGGTCGCATATGACCCTGTTTTCAGTGATGAGATTAAAGATGATATCTTATAGAAGATGCCATAGGAATGTCTATTATAAATAGATCTTCTATTAACAGTAGGCCCAGGTAAGAACAGTCAGTTTTCTGTCTCCAGGAATCATGTCTAGATGTGATTGATGCTTGCATGTGTTGCATCTATCTGGTGTCATGAGGGGAACGAGCCCAAGCAAGAGGCTGCTTCAGGGAGGACTGAATGAATCTCCACTCTCTCATTCCTGTACATTCCTTACCTCTCAAGTCCTTGTAATGAAAGATAACTCTCTTTATTATCTGAGCATATTAGAGCCAGGATTTCTTTCTCTTATTAGAAACTAAGGTTGCCTCACTGATCAAGCTCAAATATCTTGCAAACATTTCAAACTGCTGGGATAATCTAATGATGGCGATTTTTCAGATGATGAAGCTGAGTGTTGTGGATGCTAATGTTGCCCTGCACATGTACAATTTACCACTGACAGGTCCCAGGAATTACAGAATTAAGTTATGAAAGATCAGCCACCATGTCTCACAATAGGCTTAATTTTGGGGTGCAATTCACATGGCACTATCCATGGGATCAGGCAGAATCTAGTCTCTGCAATGACCACAACCTTGTGTAAGTCCTTTCTCTGACCTATTCACCTTCTTTCACTTCCCTTGTGCTGATAACATTCTCCACAAAATTACTGTACCAAGAACTTCTGCCTCAGATTCAGTTTCTATGAATCCTGACCAAAGAAACTTATCTTAGAGAATGGAAATCATTTGTCAAACACCACAAAGCTAGATAAAGAGCAAGTTAGGTTTCACCCTCAGATAAAATGCATTTAGCCATCACGCTAGCCATTCCTTTAGTAATAACTTGGTGATGGAGGAGTCAAGCATTCTGCTCATTCTAGTGAATGTAGCCCAAATCAGATGACAAAATCACAGAAAAGAAGATACCCTACCAATGAGCATCCTCAAGGCTCCCTTCATGTCCCTGTTCCTCAGGCTGTAGATGAAGGGATTCATCATGGAAGTGACCACAGTGTACATCATTGAAGCCACTGCAGTCTTCCTGGAAGAGTTTGTCACTGCAGAACTAATGTACACTCCAAAAGCTGTCCCATAGAACAAGGTAACAACAGAGAGGTGAGACCCACAAGTGGAAAAAGCTTTATACTTTCTTCCTGATGATGACATTCTCAAAATAGAGGAAACAATTTGAATATAAGATAAAACGATTCCAGAAAGGGGAACACCAGCAAATATGCTAGCCACAAAATATATCAGGATGTTATTGATGAGAGTATCAGAACACGCAAGCTTGATGACCTGAACAACTTCACAGAAAAAGAGGGGGATTTCCAGGTGTGTGCAGAAGGACAGCCGCAACGCCATCAGACTGTGGAGCAGGGCATCCACAATGCTAATGAACATGGAGAGTAGAATCAGCAGTCCACAGAGTCGGGGGTTCATGATAACTGTGTACCTCAGTGGGTGGCAAATGGCCACATAGCGATCATAGGCCATTACTGCAAGGAGAAAATTTTCCCAACAAACGAAAGTCAGGATGAAGCAGATCTGGCTGATGCAGCCTGCATAAGTGATGCTCTGATTCTGTGCTTGGATGTTCACCAGCATCTTTGGAATTGTGGTTGTGCTTAAACAGATGTCAGTAAAGGACAGATTAGAGAGAAAGAAATACATGGGTGTATGGAGATGGGAGTCAGAGCTGACAGCCAGGACAATGAGCATGTTTCCCAGGACGGTGACCAGGTACATGGACAGGAACAAGCTGAAAAAGATGGTCTTCAGTTCTGGATCCTCTGTCAGTCTCATGAGAAGAAATTCTGAAACATCTGTTTTGTTTCTGAGTCCCATGTTGTCGATGAATATGATGGGAAAGATGTGGTCCCTTGACCAGGAGCAAGTGTGTCCTCCAAGGCAAACATCATCTGAGGAAGAGAAAGAGTAAAATGAAGGGATGCTTTCTGTATGCATGTAATTTTGTTATTTTGAAAAAATACCTTGAGTTAATAAAGCAGCATGTAAACATTTATTAATTCTGGAAAGGATTAAGAAGTGATCCCTTTAAATATTACACTGCCTGTGCTGTTCTGATTAATTAAAATATTTTTAAATTTTATTAGGAGAAATAGGTAGTCGAGGGAAGCAGGCTGATGACTCTATCAGGGTCTGCACTTCCTTCCTCAGAGACCTCACAGCCTGGAAACAGAGATAGTACAAATGTGTGTTTAAAACCCAGAGTTGGAAGACACAGTGAAACTGACCAAGTCTCCCTAAGACCACTATAAGAATTAAGTAAATGCCAGCGAATTTTATAACAATCATCATGTTTGCACATGAGGATACGCCTGCTGAGGAGGAAAATGTTCTTTGCCATGGTCGAGAAAATATGAGACTAGCAGAATGAGGGTTGATTGAGAATCAGAAGAGAGATACAAGGACTCATATCAAGAAGATGGAAGACAGGCAGGAGGCAAATGGTTGTCTTGGTTCTAATCATCCATTGCATGTATGCTCCTCACAGTTTCCCCTGGATGAACTTGTATTAAAACACTGGCCCTCATTCTCAAACTTTAACTAAGGAACATTAGGTTACCCAGACAACGTCACTGTGGAATGATGCCGGACATCTCTCCTAGATATTGAATGATGGAGACTGAAGCTGTATCCTTAGGAAGAGGAGAGGGACTGAATGAAGCACCAGGCTCCTGGGCAAGAGGAATCATCTCTGGGAGGGGACTCAGCAGTCATGTTTCTTTACTGAGAAAAGGCTATTGAGTGAAGTGGTCACAGACAAACACTTTATAGTCTGCGTATCCCTGGAGGATAAATATCTGAAGCTCATCATTAGCCAATTTTATTATCATTCTGATCCCAGAGCTGTGCAAATCCGTAAAGACCAAGAGTATAGAATGGGGGAATTCAGGATGGTTGAGTCTCTGATGCTGTGAGGCTAAGTTTTCACCACTCACTTCTCCACCTGTTTCTGCTTACATCTATTTCATACACTTTGCAAAAACGGACCCACTACCCTTCTCTAATTGGATTCCAGTATTGTTTTTTTTAGGTAAAACCAATGGCATATCTATATAAGCAATGATATCAGGAAGCCTGATTATAATTGCATATTTTTTCAGCTATAAGGAGGAATAAAATTCTGACACATGGATGAACCTTGAAAACATTCTTCTAGGTGAAATAAGATGAAAAAGGACAAATATTCTATGATTTCAGTTATAAGGTACCTAGAATAAGTAAACTTATAAAGACAGATAGTAGAATGGTGGTTACCAGGGGAGCAGAAGAGAAGGATTGATTTTTGAGTGTGCTAGAATATATTAATAGTTGTTTCTGTCTGTACTGAGTAATATCACACTGATATTGATGGGGTGAGCAAGGTTAGATTTGGACATATTTCATGGGAAGTTTATTTGCCCTACCTTTTTCTTTTTGTTGTATTGAAAGAACGATTGTGAATTTTCTTTCTTGAGTCATTTGGTTTAGTGGCTTGCTCTCAAATGCTTGAATTTCTCAGTCTTTACCTTTTGGATTGCACTTACTCTCTTAAGAAATGCTTAACTCCTCTGAAGTCACAAAAATATTTTTGTATATTGTCTTCTGAAATAGTTAATCATTTTGACTTTTGTGTGTAACACTTTGGTACATTGGAATGATTTTTGTTTGTTTTTTTATCTAGAAAGCAAGATATTATTTATCAGTTTCAATTCCTTTTTTGAGAGTTTTTTTAATGTGGTAAAATATATATAACATAAAATTTACCATTTCAGCCACTTTAGGTGTATAGTTCCATGGCATTAAGAACATTCACAGTGTTGCGTGACCAGAACCACCAACCACTTCCTGAACGCTTTTATCACTTCAAATAGCAATTCTGTACCCATGAAACAACTTCCCATTTCATTCTCTCCTCAGAGCTTTCAGAAGGAACTCAACACTTTCAGTCCAGTGTAGCAGTCTTCAGACTTCTGACCTGCAAGACCACAGGAGAATACATTTGTGTTGTTTTAAGCTACTATGTTTGTGGCAATGTGCTACAATGACAACAGGAAACTAATATAGGACATATGTCCCAAGTCGGAATGATGATAAAAACAATGGCTTCGGGATGTCTCTTTGTAAAGTTTACATGTGCATTGCAAAGAGACCCAAGAAGAGGCAGTCAGTTTTCTGTTTCTGGTTGTTATTGTGTCTGAAGTGTCCCTGCACTACTGTGTGCATTGCTGTCCATCAAGAGAACAGGCTTAGGAGGAAGCCAGCACATGGCAGAATGAACTGCAGCCCTGTGATTCTGTGCCTGAACCTATTCAATCTCTGAGGCAATTGATAGGAAAGATGATCATTGTTTTTATTGTTAGACTGCATTGGGATTGAGACTTTTGCCTCATTACTGCTGACGGCATGCATCCTCACTGATAGAGTTGAAGTATCTTAAACCGTCCCAAAATGTAAACTAATATAATTGTACCAACTTTTTAGATGAGGAAACTGAGTTTAGAAAGTTGAAGTAAATTGTCAAAGGCCACCTAGCAATGGTTTAGCAGAGGCAGGATTCAAACCCAGCTGGTCTGATTCCAAAATTCTCACCCTTAACCATTTGATCTCTGGTCATGTGTATTTAAATAAGTTGGCCCGGCTTTCTGGATCACTCATGGTTTATTTCTCTTTGTCACGTACTCACAGCGTAAGCCCAAAGCAATTGACACATCAATGGAAAGATGATATTCTAGAGATGAGTTTCGTCAAAGCCCCCATCATGTCTTTGTTTCTTAGACTGTAGATAAAGGGGTTAATCATAGGGGTGACCACCGTGTACATCACTGATACTATTGTACTCTTCCTGGAGGAGTGAGTAGGTGCAGAACTAAGGTATACCCCAAAACCTGTCCCATAGAACAAGGAAACAACTATTAAGTGTGACCCACAGATGGAAAATGCCTTATACTTTCCACCAGCTGATGGGATTTTCAGGACGGAGGAGACAATTTGAGTCTAGGAGAAGATTATACCAAAGAGAGGAACAACACCCAACAGGCTGGTCACTAAATATACGAGGATGTTACTGATGAGGGTATCAGAACAGGCGAGCTTCAGAACATGAGCTAGTTCACAGAAAAAGTGGAGAATGTTCAGGTCTATGCAGAAGGACAGCTGCAGTGCCATCAAAGTATGCACCAGGGCATCCAGAACACTAATAAGGAAGGAAAGAAGGACTAGAAGCCCGCAGAGTTTGGGGTTCATGATAACATTGTGCCTCAGTGGGTGACAGATGGCCACAAATCGATCATAAGCCATCATTACCAGAATTCCATTTTCCAATCCAGCAAAAGTTAAGAAAAAGCAGATCTGAGTGAGACAGGCTGTGTAACTGATGGATTTTCCTCTGTGTCTGAATGTTCACTAGCATCTTTGGGATTGCGGTGGTGGTGAAACAGATATTGATGAAAGACAAATTAGAGAGGAAGTACCTTGGGGTGTGGAGGTGGGAGTCAGAGATGATGGCCAAGATGATAAGCAGGTTCCCAAGCACAGTGACCAGGTATATGGACAGGAACAGGCAGAATAGGAGAGGCTGCAGTTCTGAATCCTCTGACAGTCCCAGGAGGAGGAATGCTGCAGTCTCAGAGAGATTTCCTGATTTCATATTGTTGATAGCCCTGATTAAAAAAAAACGATGGAGGTGACAAGAAAACAAAACTTAAGAGAAACTTCCTTAATCTTGTCTATATTTTGGAATCAAATCAGTTACAGATATTTTCTCCTGCTGCCCTTCCCTCTTCCTTTCCTCTCCGTTTCCAGCTTTATATTCCCATGATTCTTCCCCCTGCACCGCTCCCTATCCCAAGTCTTTATTTTTCATCTATTCGTTGTCACGTATGGGGACTCGATGAGAAGAAAATTAGAATGAAATACTGTCCTCTGCTTTAAGATGCTTCCAAGCAAACAATAATCACAAAATAAAATTACTAAGGCTGATTTCTAGAATAGAGTTTGGGAAAATGCAGCCAGTGGGCAAAATCCAGCCTCCTATTTCTTTTGGTAAATAAAGGTTTACTGAAACACAGCCATTCCCTTATGTATTGTCCATGGTGGCTTGCGTGTTACAACATCCGAGTTGAATTCTTGTGACAGACATCATACGGCCCACAAGACCTAAAATCTTCACTTTCTGGCTCTTTGCTAAAAAAATCTTCCTACCTCTAGTCTAGAAGCTTGACTACATTTAGGTTCAATTTCTGGCAAACATCCTTAAGTATTTTCACGAGGAAGTACGTAGTGTCTGTTTATCCTGCTTCTGGTAATTATTGCCTGGATCCATTAATTCTTCAGGAGTTGCAAAATGGTGACATCCTAATTCACGCTTCATTTGTTGGCTGAAATACTTCCATAAAGAGGAACTTTCCCTAATCAAATAGGTGATCACTCTGACATAGAGTTCTTATAAGAAAAGCAGAATACATCTTCATTCGTGTATTAGCCACTTTTTAATATGATAAATTGGCTTTCAGCATTATCTAAAGATGAACATTATGTCTTCATGAACTAATTTTAAATGTATTTGATATATTTCAATACATTGAAGTTGTTATTCAGATTGATTCTCCAATTGTCCTATCTTTGGCCAGTGAAAGCCTCCTCAAATTGCCTCCTGAGTCCTTCTGAAATGAAACTAGCACTCTCATATCTCCCTTAAATTTGGCATGAAAGATGGTCTATGTCTGTCAATGCCTTGGTCTTGAGTCCCCTGTGTTCCCATGATCCCACAGTGTTTACTGTCTGACAACACCAAAACAGGGTACACCTGCAGGACCTGAGATCAGTCAAGACTAGAGAATGCTGCCTGACCAAAGGAAGGCTTGTGTGAATCTGTCATGCATTAGACGTGTGTGTATGTGAATGATTTTAACAGACACTGGGCACAGGTCTTCTGCTCCACAGAGTCACTTAGGAACCCAGGCTGATAGGGGCTCCACAGTCTTACAGTTGTATCATTTGGAACATATGGCATTTTTAGTCACAAATGTGGTGGATTTATAATGTGTCCACAAATTCTTTGATACTTTCCATTAAGGAAAGATAAGTATGCTGGGAAAATATGATGATGCAATTTTCTCTTTATTATCTGAAGGCTAAAATGTCCCCCTTGGAAACTAGAGTGAAGCATTTATTTACCATAACAGAATAGTGTGAGAGATAATATATAAGGAACCTTAAGCAAATAAAATAACAATATTTGTGTGACATCCTCAGAGTCCTAGAGAGAAAGTATCTCTTAATTAGCTACCCCTGATATCCAGGCCACTTAACAAAGGCCCCAGAATGGTGGATGAAGAGACAGAAGTGAAATAGAATCAAATATGCTCTGATAATTATACTTTCAGGATAATGATGGGACTTACAACAATACATGCAAAACGTTTGTCATAGTACATGCAAATAGTAAAATGTTAGTACTTTTTTATCTGATTATCTTTATGTGTGGGAGAGAAAATAAGACACTCAGTTTTGGAAGTTCCTTACATTTTCCTCACAGGTAATTTCTTACACAAATATACATGACCTTTTCTGCTTAATAGTCTTTGACCACATGAATGGAGGTTAAAAAAAGAAGGAGGGATAATTAACTGCAAAAACATTCAAATATTAATGGGAGTTATTACAGTTAATCTCCATGCATACATTAATAGTCTGGATAGATCTGTTTGCCTTTTTTTTACTTCCTTCATAGGTATCTCATCAGTGTCTTTCACTCCCATCATTTTTCCTTTCTTCTTGCAGTTTCTGAGAATGAAAATTAATCAGTCTTTATCCAGTAGTAGAGGTCCCTCCCTCTATTTTTGTCTTAACCCATGTCTTTCATTTGTACCATAGACAATATAAAAAAATTTTCAAAAGTTCTCATCACAAGAAAGAAAAATGTGTAACTATGAGTGGTGATGGATGTCAATTAAACTTATTCTGTCATTTTGCAATATATACATATATCAAATCATTGTGTTGCATACTGTTGTACACTGAAAACTAATACAATATATCAATTATGCCTCAATTTTAAAAAAGAGAGAAAGAAAACGTAGAGTAAGCCACAGATCGGATCCTCCCTCCTATTATTACTGGTTCAGCCACCTCGGTCCCTGGTTCAGGTGAGAAGTCCTGTGAGGACCAACTCACGGCCAGCTCCAGGCCACTTCTATCCCCTCTGGCTTATTCTGATTCTTGAGAAATTGGGAGATCCTGGAACTCCCAAAAGCGGGAGTAAAAGATTGGTGTGTCTAAGCATCTGCTACTGTTCTTATGAATTAATGAGTTAAAGTCATTTCTGTAATGGTGTCTCAGTCAAATAAATCATTGATTCACGTGTGCACTGATTCCACCTAATCCAAGCCCTTTGCTTCACAAATTGAAGCTCTGTGCAGCAAGTTGACTGTTTCCCGGAGAAAGACAAGAGATCTTGATAATGTCAAGCATATATGGGTAAGACTTGAACTCAGACAATCCTGGGTTCAATCGTGATTCCTCTAATTGTGACATGAATCTGTGATGTGGGAAGGTCCCTGAAATTCCCTGAACAGATAGAATTCTCTCATTTTTCTAATGGGAAGTACTGTTAAAAAGTGTACAGAGGTACTGCAGGAATGAGAAATGAATAGATGGAAAGCATCAAGCACAGCGCTCAGCACATAGGGCCCTGCATTGATTTCCATCATTTTTGGTTTTAGCTGTGGACAAGTCTTGATGCCTAGAAGGAAATTTGAAGGTGAGACTGAGTGAAAGAGGAAGCAGGGGAAAAGGAGAGAGGACACTCCAAGAACAATGTCCCAGCGGTGAGAAAGGAGGGATGTGCTCAAATCCCACTGGGAGCCCTCTTAGTATAATGAAGTAGAGGAGGAAATAACCCAAATAAACATCAGGATGAGAATAGATAACAAAACTTAAGGCATAGCTATGTTATGCCACATTATTCTAATGCTATTTTATACTATTTTAATACTATTTCATCATCCTTAATTTTTTAAATATTCATCATAATTTCTTTAAATATTCAAAACTAAAACACTTATATTAGTTCTAGGGGTATAAAATTAAAGTAAAAAATTATTAAAGGAGAGAGGCAACTTATACAATGACAGCTACAGCAAGGTGAAATTTATGTAAATTTAAAATGATTAACTGTTGTTTACTTTTTATTTACTTTTGCTCAGGAAGATTCACCCTGAGCTAACATCTGTGCCAATCTTCCTCTATTTTGTATGCAGGTCACCACCACAGCATGGCTTGACAAGTGGTGTATTTCCGCACCCAGGATCTGAACCTGCGAACCTGGGCTGCTGAAGCAGAGCACGCCAAACTTAACCACGAGGCCATGGGGCCAGGCCCCAACTATCATTTTTGGTTTGTTTCTT
>NW_025800242.1:0-9343 GCF_021613505.1 Equus quagga | reverse complement strand
TGCTTTCTCCTTCAATTTAAAGAGTATTTTTTAAAGTTTTCTGTTTAACATTTCATAATGTACCTCCTCCTCACCCCAACCAGATCTGGTAGGCAAAACATTCATATATGGCTGGCACTCACCTGAACATGTGTCTTGGTGAATTCTTCTCTCTACTGTCTCCATTTCACACTTTTGCTCCATCTGGGTGATCAGGGTGGGTTTTCTTAGTTGATGTCCTACAATGGGGAGCAATAAATGTGAGAGAACCATTTGGTGTACACAACAACTGCCACAAACTATAGCAACACCTTGGTCTTTGAGGTTCTGAAGATAGGCAAGAGTGACTTTAGGAGCAGCAAAACGATGACAAATTTCTAATCGACAAAACAAAAGTAAAGCCTGTGGGAGTGTGAAAGATGACATGAGTGGAGTCATATTAAAATAGAGCCAGAGCAGCCATTTCGGAGGAATTGCCTTGCATGTCTTGTTTTCCACATCTCCCAAACTGGACCAAACCACCAACATTCTAAGAAGTCAGTAAGGACAAGAACACTCTGTCCTTAAAGATTGATGAAATTTGACTTTGCAGATGACTGAATCTCAAACCAACCAATGAAGTACAAATCTAGCCTTTTGCGTGAAGACAGAATCTCAAGCCAATCTATGAAACACAACTGTAGCCTTACTCATCTAGCACCAATGAACTCTTCTTTATTACAGCCTATCTCATCCTCTTGCCTTTTTCCTATAAAAACCCTGAGCCCCTCTCTCCTGTTATCGAGACACCATTTGGGTTTGCACCTGAATTGGTGCTCCCTGCATTGCAATTCTTTGACCCAAGGAAATGCTTTGCCTCTTAAACTGGTTTCTGTTTTTGTAGGTTGACTTTGTTTTGAAGCAGATGAACTTCCAGAATGACAGAATGAGGACACTGGTTAACCCATCCTCCCACTAAAACAACAAATGATGGGTAAAACAACCAGAATCAATCATTCCTGAACTCTGGAGATAAACCAAAGCCATAGAACAAATGGAAAATCGTCTATCCAAGAGAAATTACTGAGACTTCATAAGAGATCAGGATCTGTGACACTTTAACTTAAGATTATTCCCATCGCTCTTTCCTCACCAGCTCTGTGGCATGGTAACTAAAAACTAGCAGCCTTGGAGTCAACAGAGAGGTCTTATCTCTTTTGCAGGTCTTTTAAAAAAAAGTCTCCAGAGCATGTTCAATATTTTATTGCTAAACTTGCAGCTCCCTAGAAAATCTCTCTTCTCATGATGTTGCAGCTATTTGATTTGACTCAGATAAGCTCCTACCCCAAGGCACTACCAAAAAATAGCACTCTGCTAGAAACATAGCTAAATGCTTATGGGTATAATTTCACTCAGGGCAAACAAGAGATTGGCTGGGAATTGGAATGGAAAACAAGAAGATCTAGACAACGATAGTAATCTTTGAAAATCTCCAACAAATTCCCAAGGATCTAAAAGTCTGTGTGCATGAACAAGGCTGTGCACATGCCCAGGAAAGATTTATGAAGGGCTAAGTCCTAAGGCACTCAGCTTCGGCTGACTTGTAGACTCTGTCCAAGCAGGAAGTGAAAGCTAAACCTTATAAGTTGCCTGAAGCTTAAAGGCAGGAATTCTCACATAGATCTCCTTGGCAAAGGGTGGGAGAGATATAGGCAAGGCATTTAAGAAAACTCTTTACCAATCATTGGTGGACTAGCAAATTATAATGATCAGGTAGTGACTCCTAGGAAGCAGGCTTAAAAACAAAAACAAGGACTTAAGAAAAAAAAAGCTAGCAGAAAACTGTGGCTGAATGCTGCAGGAAATACAGAATTTGCAGCATTTATCTAGGAAAGTCACTAAACAAATAAACACCAATAAGAAAAAAAAAATTGGTAACAATAAACCCTTATGGCAGAGGGATCAAATACCAAAGTTGTCAAAATACATTATCTAAAATGTCCTGTTTTCAACAAAAAAATAGGACACATGCAAAGACACAGAACAGTATACCATATATACAGGGGAAAAAAGGCAACCATCAGAAAATGTTCCTAAAGTGACCCAGATTTTGGATTTAGTAGACAAAGATTTAAAATCATCTATTAGGGGCTGGCCTGGTGGCATAGTGGTTAAGTTTGTGTGCTCTGCTTTGGCAACCCAGGGTTCTCAGGTTTGGATCCTGGGCTCAGGCCTACACACTGCTCATCAGTCCATGCTGTGGTGGCATCCCACATACAAAATAGAGGAAGATGGGCACACAGATTAGCTCAGGAACAATCTTCCGCAAATGAAAAGCAAAATAAAATAAAATGATCTATTATAATGGACAAAGACTGAAAACTTTTCCCCAAACATTAGGAACAAAAAAAATAATGTCCACTCTGGTCATCTCTATTCAAAATTATACTGGAAATTCTAGCCAGGCAATTAGGCAAGGAAAAAGAAATAAAAGCCATCCACTTTGGAACAAAGAAAAATTATCTCTAGTCACAGAAATCTGAAGGCATCCACAAAAAACTATTAGAACTAATAACCACGTTCAACAAAGTTGCAATGTACAAGATTACACACAAAATATCAATGGTATTTCTATACACCAGCAATGAGCATACTGAAAATGAAGTTAAGAAAACAATTCAATTGACAATAGCATAGGAAAAAACCCCAGGAATAAGTTTAACAGAAGAAGTATAAGAGTTGGATATTAAAAATTATAAAACAGGGGCCAGCCTGGTGGCACAGTGGTTAAGTGCGCAGGTTCTGCTTCAGCTGCCTGGGGTTCACTAGTTGGGATGCCAGGTGCGCACATGGCACCGCTTGGCATGCCATGCTGTGGTAGGTGTCTCACATATAAAGTGGAGGAAGATGGGCACGGATGTTAGCTCAGGGCAAGTCTACCTCAGCAAAAAGAGGAGGATTGGCAACAGTTAGCTCAGGGCCAATCTTCCTCAAAAAATATATATATATAAAACAGTGTTGATAGAATTTAAAGACCTCAATAAATGGAAAGACAGCCTTTGTTCATGGATTGGAAAACAATATTGTTTAAGATGGCAATATTACCCAAATTCATCTACAGATTCCATGTGACCTTAAACAACGTCTCACCTGGATTCTTTGCAGAAACTGACAAGCTAACCCTAAAATTCATATGAAAATGCAAAAGATCCAGAATAGTCAAAACAAATTGAAAAAGAAAAACAAAGCTGGAGAGCTCACACTTCCCAGTTTCAAAACTTACTACACAAAGCTACAGCAATTAACAGCAAGTAACAGCATGCCTAAGGATAGACATATAAGCCATTGGAATAGAATTGAGCAGCCAGAAAAAAATACGTAATTTGACTTTACGAAAATTACAAACTTTTATGCTATAAGTTACCATCAAGAAAGTGAAAAAGCAGCACAGAATGAGAGAAAATATTTGCAAATCATATATCCAACAAAAGATTTGTATGCCAAATATATAAAGAACATTTACAACAAAGTAGGAAAAAAAGGCAATCTGATTTTTAAGTAGGCAAAGGATTTAAATGGACATTTCTCCAAAGAAAATATACAAATGGCCAATAAACATGAAAAGTTGCTCAACATCATTAATCATTAGGGAAATGCAAATAAAACCACAATGAAGTACCATTTCACAGCCACTAGAATAGCTATAATTAAAAAGACAGGCAGGAGCCAGCCAGGTGGCATGGTGGTTAACTTCCCTTGCTCCACTTTGGTGGCCCAGGGTTCACGGGTTCAAATCCTGGGTGTGGACCTACACACTGCTTATCAAGCCATGCTGTGGCAGGCATCCCACATATAAAAAAAAAAAAATAGAGGAAGATGGGCACAGATGTTAGCTCAGGGCCTATCATCCTCAGCAAAAAGAGGAGGATTGGCAGTGGATTTTAGCTCATCCACTTGAGGTGCTTTCTTCCTCAAAAAGAGATAATCTTCCTCAAAAAAAAAAAAAGACAGGCAATAAGTGTTAGTAAGAATGTGGAGAATTTGGAACTTCATGCATTGCTGGTGGGAACGTAAAATGATACAGTTGGTTTGGAAAACAGTTTGGCAGTTCCTCAAAATATTAAGCATAGAATTACCAAACAACCTAGCAATTCCACACTTAGGCATATACCTAAGGTAATGAAAACACATGTCCACACAAAAACTTGTACGTTAATGTTTGCAGCAGCAATATTCATAATAGCAAACATGTTAAAAACCCAACTGTCCTTCAACTCTTGAATGGATAAACATAATGTGGTACCAACTTAAGAGAATATGATTCAGCAATAAATAGGAATTAAATACTGATGTGTGCTACAACATGGATGAACCTCGAAAGCATTACGCTAAGCGGAAGGAGCCAATCACAAAAGACCACATGTTATATGATTCTGTTAAAAGAAGTGTTCAGAGCAGGCAAATCTATAGAAATGGAAAGTAGGGGCCAGCCCCTGTGGCCAAGTGGTTAAGTTTGTGCTCTGCTTCCACGGCACAGGGTTTTGCTGGTTCAAATCCTGGGCGCGGACACGGCACCGCTCGTCAGGCCATGCTGAGGTGGTGTCCTGCATGCCACAACTAGAAGGACCCACAACTAAAAATACACAACTATGTATGGGGGGGGGAAGAAAAAGGAAAAATAAAATATTTCAAAAAAAAGAAAATTTAGGAAAGGCAATGAAAATGTTCTGGAATTAGATAGTGGTGTTGCTTGCACAACTCTGTGAATATACTAAAAAAATTGTTTTGTATAATTTAAATGGGTAAATTATGATATGTGAATTATATCTCAATACAGCTATATTTTTTAAAGTAAAAATCTACAAAAAACCTAGTCTGTACCACTAGGTGACTGGGGCTTACTCATCCCAGAAACCCACACACACGCTCAATAAATACAGGAAGGGATTGTGTCAGCCTTACCCAGGGAAGCCAAGTTTTTGTAGTTCTCCAGCATCACATCTTTGTACAGTTTTCTCTGAGATGGATTCAGCAATGCCCACTCCTCCTGGGTAAAGTCCATGGCCACATCGTCAAAGGTTATTAGGTTCTAAAATACCAACACATTCTGTCTCAACCAGCAACCAAACCCATCAATGCTGCTGGGAAGAGGGTCGTGGGTGATAGCACTAGGGATGAAAGACCTGTTTCATAGTAATTTCAAGATTCTGAGGACTCTCTTCATTTAACTCAGGAACCATTTCTCAGAATCTTCCCTTCTCTATTCCTGCTCGCTCTTTAAATGATCTCATCCAGTCTCAAGAATTTAAAGCATCTCTAACATATGATGAAATGTCTCTCTCCACTTCCAGCCTGAGGCCTTTTACCGTTTTACTTTCTTCTATCTCCAGGATCCAACACAGGCCTGAACACATTGCAAGCATGAGAGAAATACTTGCTAAGTGAATAAATTATTTCCCACAGAGTAATCATCCATTTTTTGAGGCTCCGACAATCTTATATCTTTCTTTTACTTTCCTTAACAGCACTAAGTAGGAAGGATGCCTAAAAAAATTGTAAATAGTAGGGTAGTGGAAGAATTCTGTTGGAAGTCCCTGAACCACCATTGGAAGTCTCAAGATGCAGGTTGGGTGTTAGAAGGAGACGCATTCACCACAGGGGACAGGAATGTATTTTAGAAGAAAGAAAAAAGGTCTTGACTCACTTGTAACCCAGAGTGGAAGTTTTCCACCTCTGTAATCCTCTCATGGGCACAGCCAGGGTCCTGAATAGGCAGAGCTAAGAGGAGAGGGTGACGTAAGAGTCTAGGCAGATCCAATATTGTAACATTCACAAGCCTAAAAAAATTGCCCAACATCAATTCAGTCACACATACACACACACAATGAATATTAGCCAGAGCAAACTGCCCCATCCAGAGCCATAAAATAGGTTGCCTTGATACCCACGGGGAATGGACATATAGTCACAATTTTCTTAGCAATGACATTGAAATTCAGAAAGGTGGACTTATTATCTTTCCCAACTTCATGAAACAAATCGATTGGATAATGACGTGCCATTCATAAATTTTCTTTCCCCTCTCTGCCATGCACATTTGTGCTTCCTCCAAAATTGCAAAAGGCTTTGAATCAGACATGAGCAAATTCTGGGGCTCCAAGGGTCCATGGAGCTACACACTCACCTCCTCTCATTTCAGCCCTTCTTTCCCATCCTTCTCTGTGGCTATTCAGCTCCCTTCCTTTGTGCCCACTTTAAGGTGGAGAGATCACCTAATCATAGTGAAGTGTATCCACCTTAGGAACTCACCAAACATACCAGACAGAAGTGTGGCTGCCATTTTGCAGGTCTGTGAGTAATATGCCCAGACAGCAACTAGGAGGACCAGGATGCTCCTTTTCTTGCTACTATGGTCCACACCAAGCAGGGTTCTGAAATACATATTAACAAGAGAGTTCACAGGCTTTCCATTTCTCCTTTGTGTTGAGGACAATTCCATCGTAGTGCATCCAGTACGTGTCCCTTTCAGATTCAAGCTGTCTTTCATCCTGGGGCTTTGGTTTGCGTGCCATGTACAATCTCAAAGAAATATGGTAGATGTTCTTTACCTTCCCCATTCCTAATGTATATCCACCACATATCAAACCACATAACCCACCACTTATCAAAAATCCCACCTCCAATGAGGCACTTCACTGGCTTCTTATCTGAATTGACACCACCACCGACTTATTGACATCAACACTGACAACCTGACTTATTAAAGTCATTGGCACCAGACTGTCATGCTTCATTTTGACTCCCAGGCCTGCCTCGATTCAAGATGATTCTATGTGCTTGGTCATAAACTAGCAAATATCACATGGCTTCCTCATTTCAGGCACATACTTTGAACTTATCATCACCCGAGGTTCTTCCCCTCTCCAAGGTAAAAAGACCAACATCCCACTCTGAACACAACTGCTATATTTCCACTCTATTCACTTTTTAACCTGTACTATATCTGCTCTCTTACCTCATAGAGGCCTCTATTCTGTCCATTCTTCCACTATATTGCTATTTATAATCCACATTTCCTTGGCACTACATAGAAAATGCCATGGCCCATCATTTCAATATGTTTTTCAAAACCTTAAATTCCTCTCTCTCTCTGTCCTATTATAACACCTGCCCTGGATAATTCCAACCATCTGCCTATCCTGCCTGGGTAATTCCTACCCAACCAGTTATATGTGAACCACTACAAATTTAAGCCCATCTACTCTAAATGAGCTCTCAACACTAAAAGGAAAGCAAAGTTCACCAGGCAATTTAATCTCGTTATCCAAAGACATTTTCAGAATTTCTCCAGGATTTTGAATCTCGTATGGTCTCAACATTCCCTTTTCAATAACGAATGATCTTCCATCTTCCTTCACAGAGAAATGATTAACAATGATGAGAAGGATTTCTTAGCTCTTGCCACTAATTCAAAAGTCATCCCACAACATCATGGTTTCTTTTTTCTTTCACTTTGCAAACAAGAAGTCTGCATTTTTATCTAAAGCCGATATGTCCTACTCTGCTCTGCCAATATTTTCTATCTTTGGCACTACTGATATTTGGAGCTGGATACTTCTTTGTTATGGGGGCACCATCCTGTGCAGCATCTTTGTAATCTACCCACTAGATGTCAGTAGTATCTCCTCTAGGTGTAAAATAAAAAACATCTCCAAGTATTGCCAGATGTCCCTTAGGGAGCAAAGTTGCCCCTGTTAAGAACCACTAGTCTAATCCTTTCCTATCTTCTCAAAAAGCTTGCTTTTATTAGCTCTTTATTAGTTCTTCCTTTCCATCACCATCAGCTTCTACCCCACTATACTTATCCCTTTAACATCAAAACATAATCGAATACCTCCCATTTTGAAACAAATTCATGCCTTGGGCCCCACTTAGCTCTCCAGTTACTGCTCAATCTCTGTGCCTCTTTATCTTCAGCTTCTTCAAAGAGTAATCTACCCTCACACTCTCCCCATTTCCTCACCTCTCAATATATTCCAACCTGGTTTTCATCCCACCACCACTTCACTGACACTACTCTGCCAAAATTGCCAAGGATTTAAGAGAATTAATCCAGTGAATGCATTTCTGTCTTTGACTTAGTTGGTCTCTCAGGAAAATTTTATCCTTAGTGTCTTCTAGAAATGATTCTCTTCCCTGGGCTTTTGAGACCACCATCTCCGGGTTGTCATATTACTTCTCTAGCCACTCTCTTTCAGGCTCCTTGGAAAGCTCCTCTCCCACTGTTGACTGTCCCCCAGGCTCAGTCCTGGCCCCTATTTCTTGCCTTATTTTGTGCATTCTATATTTATCCTTTCACTTGAACTTAATTCCCATCTCTATGCTTGTAACACCTAAATCTCCAGTTTGGGATCTCAAGTTTAAGCTTAAGATCCATATATCATGGTGTCTTTTCAAAGACAGACATCTAAAATTTTCATAGGCACCTCTGATGAAACTTAGGGAACTTATCATCTCTTCCCAAAAAACTGTTTTATTTCAAACATTTGCACTCTCAGTAAGGAGTATTAGTGCTGTAGGTATTCAAGGCAGGCAGAAGGGATCATTGGTATCACACCCCTCCCTTCACTGCCACCCCACAGCTATAATTAATCGAAAGTGATGATTGTTTGACAAGGCTTTCTCCCCTCCTGTGGGCTGCAATCTATTAAAACCTAATAGAATCCTTGACTCTCTCCAGCAGCCCACAGCAGCAATTGAAATTTTAATATAGGCACATTCTCTCCCCCATTCCCAAAAGGCAGCGGCAATCACTTGAAACGAACACTATTCCTCGCTAGGCTCCTCTACTCTACCCCACATCACAAATCTATTGAAACTCAGAGTAACCCAAACCACACCCGTCTCTCAACATCCAAATCCAATCAATTATTCAACTGCTTTCTCCAGAGAAAATCTCCCCAACTACTGAACTCTCCCCCCTCCCCTGCCACATGGATAAATCTTCCTCTTTGTTATTTTTCTGCCCATTTAAATGTCATTTCCTCAGAATCACCTTTATTGTGAGCCCCATATCCAATATAAAGCCAGCCGCCTCTTATTTTATTAAGAGCTCTCTCTATTCTTCCTATGTAGACCTCGTCACTATTTGTAACTATATATTTAGTTCTCCGCTTAATCATGTTCTTTCTCTTCCTCTAGATTGCAACGTCCAAAAGTACAAGAGCGTGGTCTTTTTTTATTAAAACCCTATACCCAGTCACTAGCACATTGCTAGCCACATGGTAAGTGTCCAATACTCTGGGTGAAGACATTAACAAGTCACCAAAGCATCAATTCCACCTTCCATCTGTCCCCCAAATCATCATTTTGTACTACTTTGCAA
>NW_025800241.1:0-1485 GCF_021613505.1 Equus quagga | reverse complement strand
AGTAAGACAAAATAAATCAAACATATTACTAAAGATAGCCATCAAACAACAAGTGAAGAGAGCAAGGGAAAAGAAAGGAACTAAGAAGAACTACTAAAACACCCAAAAAAAAAGAAAAAGTGACAAAATGGCAATAAGTACATATTTATCAATAGCTACTTTAAATGTCAATGCACTAAATGTTCCAATCAAATGCCATAGGGTGGCCAACTGGATAAAAAAAAACAGATCCATGTACATGCTGCATACAAGAGACACACTTCAGACCTACAGGCACTCACAAACTGAAAGTGAAAGGATGGAAAAAGATATTCCATGCAAATGGCAAAGAAAAGAAAGCGGGGGTAGCAATACTTATATCAGACAAAATAGACTTTAAATCAAAAACTGCAATAAGAGACAAAGACGGGCACTATATAATCATTAAGGGAACAATACAACAAGAAAATATAACAGTGGTAAATATCTACGCACCCAACATAGAAGCACCTAAATATATAAAGCATTTATTAACAGACATAAGAGGAGAAACATACAGTAACACAATAATAGCAGGGGACTTTAACACTCCACTTACACCAATGGATAGATCATCCAAACAGAAGATCAAGAAGGAAACACTCGCCTTAAAGGACACATTAGACCAGATGGACTTAGGAGATATACACAGAACATTCCATAGAAAAAACACAGAAGACGGATTCTTTTCCAATGCCCATGGAACATTCTCCAGGATTGATCACATATTAGGCCACAAAACAAGTCTCAATAAATTTAAGGAGATCGAAATACTACCATGCATCTTTTCTGACCACAAAGGTATGAAACTGGAAATCAACTACAGAAAGAAAAACAGAAAAGCCACAAAAATGTGGAGATTGAAAAAAATGCTACTGAACAATGATTGGGTCAAGGAAAGAAATCAAAGAAGAAATAAAAATATTCCTGGAGACAAATGAAAATGAAAACACAACATGCCAAAATCTGTGAAATACAGCAAATGCGGTTCTATGAGGGAAGTTTATAGCAATTCAGGCCTACCTCAACAAAGAAGAAAGATCCCAAATAGACAATTGAAAAGTGCTCCTAAAGGTACTGGGAAAAGAAGAACAAACAAAGGCCAAAATCAGCAGAAAGAAGGAAATAAAAATCAGAGCAGTAATAAACGAAATAGCGACTAGAAAAACAATAGAAAAAATTAATGAAACTAAGAGCTGGTTCTTCGAAAAGATAAACAAAATTGACAAACCCTTAGCTACACTCACCAAGAAAAAAAGAGAGAAGGCTCAAATAAACAAAATTAGAAATGAAAGAGGAGAGATTACAACGGACAACACCTCAGAAATACAAAAGAGAAGAGAATACTATGAAAAGCTATACGCCAACAAGTTGGATAATCTAGAAGAAATGGAAAAATTCTTAGAAACATACAACCTTCCTAAACTGGACCAAGAAGATGTAGAAAATTCGAATAGACTTATGACC
>NW_025800240.1:0-1057 GCF_021613505.1 Equus quagga | reverse complement strand
AGCCCACAAAATTATCTAATTTAAAAAAATTGTTGATTTGGGCTTAGATATATCTGACCTACTGATGGGACTCTAAATGAGCACAAATTTCTAAAAAATCCAATCTGCAATAATGTATAAAGAACTTCTAAAACATAATACTCTTTGGAACAATAATTCTCCTTTTATGAATTTAAATTGGGGAAATAATTGGAGATTCATAGTCTTTTGTACAAGAATGTTATCAAAGCATTTATGATAAGAAAAATAGAAAGTATCTAAATTGTTAAAAAATTCTTATATCCAATGATGAAAAAATATGTGATCATTAAAATGGTGATTTTCTTAAAATTTTATAACATAAGAAAATGCCCCCAATCTTATGTGATAAGTAACAATTATATGAAATGTTTCATTTAGTATGTCATCGTGTGGGAGAATGAGCATGGATCAAGATAGAGAAAAAGCGTCAGTAGCAAAGCTTATTTTTGGGGTGGTGGATCATGAGTGATTTTTTGTCATTAACTTTATGATCACTCCAATTCCTGTACAAAAGGCATGTATAACTTGATAATTCACAAACTGTGAAAGATTTTAAAAATCTGGAGACAACAGGTCTGGAGGGAAGATCACTGAACTTAGGCTCAGACAGCCCCGAGTCTGACTCCAAGCTCAGCTGCTCTCTTAGGGTGGACCTTGACAATCCTGCCTTATCCTCTGGGGACCACAGGCTCGAAATGGGAAAATGGGAACTACCTCCTGCAGCCATCCTGATAGTTAAATGAAATGATAGACCATGAGAGTTGTGTCGAGGCTGCCCGATAATTGTGAAATAACTGAAGAACTGAACTTGGGACATGAGGAGCCAGAATGATGAAATTCCTCTGGGCATGAAAGTGTTCACCCAGCCATGATAGTGTAGGAAATCTTGAGTTGGAATACTGAGTTGGAAACCACTTTTTGCTCTGGGATCTCATGCGAGTTACCTCATCTCTCTGAGACTCAGTTCCTTTACCTGCAAAACGAGGAATAGTAAAAGTACCTACTTCACAGTATCATGGGGTCAATAGATAATGCA
>NW_025800239.1:0-3511 GCF_021613505.1 Equus quagga | reverse complement strand
GATTAGTAGTAAAATCATGGATGGTAACATTTTCCGTTGGTTCATGGCTTTAGGATGGATCATGTTCTCTTGGTAGTATTCCTCTTCATCTGTTTGGAATGGTCTACCTTTCTGTAGCATCAGTAAGCATTTTGAGAGGATGTTCCATCCTTGGAAGTTCACCTTCTCTAATCTCTTTCAGCCCCCAAAGCTTTATGCCGTCATTCTGGACCCCTTTTTGGATTCTTGATTTTTGGTGTATTTATTGCCATAACCCTGAATTAGAACATCCTTTATCTTTCAGATTTGCATCCTCATCGATTTAGACTTCTGCGTAGCTTACATCATCTGCACCAGCGTAAGCCTAATGACAGGCCCTCACCACACACTTGTGCCTCATCATCTCTTTCACCCTCCCCCACCGCCCCTCTTTGCCTGTGGAACCTCCAATCAAATGTCCCGTGCCACCTGTTGTTTAGTGCCTGCTTATTCTTCTCCTCGTAAGTGAGATCCTACGGTATTTGACTTTCTCCCTGGGGCTTGATTCACCTCTCCTAAAACCCTCACAGCCATTCTGGTGGTCACAAATGGCTGGATAGCATCCTTTGTTCCGGTGGGTGGTATGCCATTGTGTGGCTGTAGCATATTTTCCTTCTGGATTCGTCCCTTGCTGGGCACCAGGGCGGCTTCCAAGTCTTCAATAGCGGCAGTAGTGCAGTGGTGAACTCAGCGGTGCACATGTCTTTATGCAATAGTGTTTCTGGGTTCTTTGGATAAACACGTCACAGAGGAATAGCTGGATCATATGGGACATGGATTCTTAAATTTCTGAGGCAGTTCCACACCGCTTGGAGTAGTTGCTGCACCGGTTTACACTCCCACCAGCAGTGTAGGAGGCTTCCACTTTCTCCACCTCCTCTCTGACACTTGTTTTTTCCGGTCTGTTTCCTTATAACCATTCTGAACACAGTGAGCTGCTATTTCATTGCAGTTTGGATTTGCGTTGGCCTGAGAATTAATGATGGTGAACAAGTTTTCATGCACCTGTTGGCCCTCTTTCAATCTTCTTGGGAGCTATCTCTGCTTCCATCTTTTGCCCAGGTTTTCATTGGCTTGTTGTTTTTTTTCTTGTGGAGACGTGTGAGTTGATTGCATCTTTGGGCTTTTCACCCCTTGTCCGATGTGTGGTTTGCAAACATCCTCTCCCAGTCTTTGTGCTATCTTTGCATTCAGTCGATGGTTTCCTTCACTGGGCAGAAGCGTCCGCATTTGACGTGGTCCCGTTGGTTTCTTGTTTACTTGGTTGCCCTTGCCCAGTCGGACTTGCTTCTTCCAAACAGGCGGCTCAGACAGATGGCAAAGAGCACTCTGCCTAGGTCTTCTCCTACAAGGTTCACGGTTTCAAGTCTGCCATTCAAGGCTTTAATCCATTTCAGGTGGTGTGTGTGCCAGATGTAACATCATGGTGTACTCTCGTGTTCCATGTGGCTGTGCAGGCTTCCCAGCACCGTTTATTGTAGAGACTCTCCTTTCTCAACTGTCTCCTCTTGGCTCCCTGGTCGAAAATGGGCTGTCCATGTACGTTTGAGTTGGGCTCTGGGCTCTCGATTCTGTTGCATGGGTCTGTGTGCCTGTTTTTGGGCCCAGACTGTGCCATCTCGGTACCTAGTGCTTCGTCCTATATGTTGAAATCGGAAAGTGTGCCACGTCCTGCTTTTTTCGTTTTCCTGAGGATTCCTTTGCCTATTCAGGGTCTCTTGTTGCTGGCTAGAAACTTTAGGATTCTCTCTTCTGTCTCTGTGGGAAACATTGCTGCAACTTTGACTGGATTGCATGGAATCCAGAAATTCCTTGCTCTGGTAGGGACGTTTCAAGCGTGTTGATGCTTCCATTCCTAGATCCTAGAATCTCCTTCTTTCTCCTTATGTCTTCTTGAATTTCTTTCCCCCAACGTTTGTTAGTTTTCCATTGACATGGCTTTCACCTCTCTTGCTAAGTTTCTTCCTGGAGATCTTATCCTTCTCACTGGCATGCAGTTTTTCATTTTGTCTTTTCAGCTTCAGTTTTTTTATTCTTTGCAACTTTGAAATGGTTTTGTTTTGGCAGAAGTGCATCGCTGGGCTCACATCTGCTGGCAATGCTCCTGTATTTGCTGTGGACGTCTGGCCCTGTCTAACGTCCCTTCCCATCTGCCTCTACACTACCTCGGACGCCTGCCCCAGAATGCCTGAAGCAGTGGTGAGCAGGCTCACCCGAGAGTCCACCCGGCCCACCCCGGGCCACCGACCCAGAAGGTGCGGACCTCACCGCTGCACCACCGGCCGGCCCCTTTCATGTTCGGTGGCAACGTGCAGTTGAGGGCAATGGGACTTGCATATGCTACTTGAGCCCAACTCTGGCACTGTGTAGATGAGGCCAGGTTGTTTTTCGGGTCCACTGTGATGTCAGAGGATTTGTCATAATCGTGTCTCTGCTGTCCCGGCAAGCTTCATCGAAACAGGGCTTCAGAGCCTGCTTGTAGCAGTCTAATAACTCACCATTCCCTGTTAGCGCAGGTTTGACCTTTGCTGCCGTCTTTTGGCTTGTGAATTTCTCTGACTTTCAAACGTTCAAGCACAGTCTGTGTAAAGACTGACATCTCTCATTGTGGATTATTCAGGTGTGATTTTTGTTCACCTTCCATTTTCTGGGACTTTTTTCTTTTCCATATTATACTCGTCATGGTCTTTCCCAACTATCTCCCTTAGATATGCTTATAAGTCTGTTCTCATCAGTTCGTAATGATTAATTTTGTATTTCTTTAATCACCGTATGTTCTCTAGGGCGAGGTATGAGTGCTTTCGTGACTCTTGGTTGTTGTCTTTGAATTTGCAGCGGTCACTTGTAGGACTGCTTGCTATCCTAGCCTGGGTGAAACTAAGCACTGGGAACATGTGGTTATCTGGGTTGATTTGACATCCTGAGATCAGAAACTACAAATTCGCAGGGGCCTGGCAAGCCCTTTCATGGACATACTGCCTTCACTAAGAAATGAAGCCCTGTATAAAAGGGTGCATTTCAGCACACTTGTAAAGCCCTTCCAAACAAAAAGACACATTAACATGTACCCAGTGGGAACCCATGATGCCAGAGCTTTGGAAAGTGAGACTGATCTTCAAAGAATGCTAGAGGCGTAGGAAAGGAGGCATCGATTCTTCTCTTCAATGTCCTCATGAGAACATTCTTGACTTTGGATTATACTTAAGACAGAAGGACACTGTGTCCGTGAAGGGGGTTTCAAGGTCCACCTCGAATTTGGAGCTTCTGATCTCAGGATGTCAAACCTACCCAGATGATGAACAGGTGGCATGGCACATTTGACTGGGGATTCCCAGAGGCAAAGCTGGTCGGTTGGGGGGTGGGGGAAAGAGATGGTGAGGCACAAGAGTGTGGTGAGGGCCTGTGATTAGGCTTACGCTGGTGACGATGATGTAAGCTATCTGAAAGATATAGGATGTTTTAATGCAGGTTTATGGAAATAAATTCAGCAAAA
>NW_025800238.1:0-1115 GCF_021613505.1 Equus quagga | reverse complement strand
TGCTTTTTGGTAACCATCTTGAGTTTTGCCGAGTTAAGTTAAATGATGAAAATCTGAATATCTGGGTCATTTCTGGATGGGACGAAACACTGAAATATTATTAATAAACACAGCTAAGTTATCTACTTTTGGCTTCTTCTTGAAGAGGCTAAAAGCGTGTGGGTGTATTAAAAACCATGCCTGGTGTTTTATTGTAAAGTGGCGTGTTTCTAAATTTATGAAATGTTCAGAATGCTGATATAAAAGACAATTCATAATTGTTTTCCTTTTTAGTGTTTAGTATGTCTGTTAGGGGTTAAAATTTCTAATTAACCTACGTAATTAAAGCTACAGGAAATTACTAAGAAAAAGAGCTCTGTATTCAAGGAAGTTGAAATGTACGTTTTCAGTAAAAAAGGTATAAATAATGGAAATATTTTTGTTTGATTGGTTAAGGCAGATAAATTGGTCCTGATGTACTAGAAAGGAAAAAAGAAAGACTTTGGGACAAATTCTGAAAACATAAAAGAAAGTTTTAGAAGGTTTGTGAAGAAGAAAATCTGAAAGGAGTTTTATGCCTGGTCAAGAAGACCAAAGTAAGTTCAATTAAGTGAATGAGTTTGAATGTTAAAAATAAGTAGGTGCAGAAATTCAAATTTGGTTTTCTCTAAAAGGATACATTTTCTTCAACTTTTGATCTGCTCTTGATAAAGAGGTTATAAAAGCTTTTCCTTTGAGCAAGTCTACCTAAGAGACTAACCTGTTTTGTGAATATAATGACTTAGGTCACTCTTAAGATTATTGACTCTTTCTGTTATCACTTTGAATAGATACCTGAGCATATTTCACAGTGAGTGTTGTTTGACATTTGAACAAGCATTTGAAAAGCTTTTGATATGTTTTGACAAGATTCTCCCTCAAAAATATTCAAATCCTAACTGAAGGCTGTCTTTTGACCTGGTAGACAGAAGAAAGATTAATCTGAGGCTTTTCAGAGGGCCCTTGAGACTTCTCAAAGGCATTTGCTCTCTCTTCCTATAAGGAGGAAAATACTAAACTAATTAGACTTATTTGGTCTATTACATTGCCCGGGAATCATTGTAAAATAAGTAATGATAGACTTTCTTAGGTGTTAT
>NW_025800237.1:0-3125 GCF_021613505.1 Equus quagga | reverse complement strand
TGAAATTCAAGGGACATAACAGTATAGCATACTAGATTGGATCCTGATTTAGATCAATTAGCAGCAATGTGTTTTTAAGGCAATAGAGAAAATGTTGTTCATGGTATGAATGAATGATTAGGTGTGATACATTTTAAGGAATTATCGTTAATTTATTTGTTAATTTTTAGTGTTATCTTGTTATTTTGGATATGAAGGAAACTATTCTCAGTTTTAAAATGCATACTGAAATTTAAAAATTACACAAACACTCCAAAGCTAAAGAATAATATTTTGTAAAGATTAGAAGAACGTTTAAGCAAGCAGCATAAATATCATTAATCAATATAACAATATACCCTGGATATTAAGTAACAAATGATCAACACAACTTCAGTGAAACACATATAAATAGAAGGAGCTAAATCAATACCAGACAGATTAATATTATGATTAGAAATTTTAACAGAATTCAGAAATGCAGTTTGTGAATTATTAGTGCAGTTAATAATTTTCAGACAATTGCTTTTGGATATATTTAGAGTGCTCAAAAAAGAGAGCTTAAACATTCTTTCCAGGACATAGAAGACTTCTACAAAAATTGGCCTTGTGTTAGGACACAAAAAAATCCTTCATCAATTGCAAAGTATAAATATTATACAAGCTATGATACCCATAAATAGAAATCAATAGAGAAGGAACAGCTTTTCAAATCCTACATGTTTGGAAGCTAAGTTTTTTATTAATACTCTTTTGTTTCAATATTAAATCTTAGAATAAATTAAGATTACAATAATTAAATAATTTAAGCATTCAATGTTAAATTTTTAAACAAAACAGTATTATATAAAAAATATAGATTTACATACGTTTGTCCAGAAACCTTATCAAGAACAATATCATATGCAATAAAACCAAAATCAGTTTATTGGAAAAAAACAGTAGATAGTGAGAAACAAGGAGAAGATGCCACAAAATTGGGAAGTAACTATAGAAATAATAAGTATTTTAAAATAATAAAAATAGTCAGAGGAATGTAAGTTAACAAATTTGAAACTGTGGATGAAGTGAATAAATTCTTAGAAAATATAATATTCCCAAACTGGGCAGGAAACAG
Source organism: Equus quagga (assembly GCF_021613505.1). Taxonomy (NCBI): domain Eukaryota; kingdom Metazoa; phylum Chordata; class Mammalia; order Perissodactyla; family Equidae; genus Equus; species Equus quagga. The sequence goes on along the minus strand of NW_025800237.1, from coordinate 2,029 downwards.
TAGGGGCCCTGGATGCTCAAATAAGTTAAAGAAACTGAAATGTTTAGTTGGGACCTTCCCCCACTAACATCACGGCCCCAGCGGGTCTGCAGGTGAGCTCTCCTACACTTTTAAGGAACAGTTGGCATCTTATACATGTTCCTCAAAAAAGTATAGAAAATATATGAAATTACTGCACTCACTTTGTCACGAAGCAAACTTGACTCCAAAACCAAGTAGAATGTTTATAAGAACAGACATTCGTGCTTCCCCAGTCCATGTGGACTAATGTATCCATAATAAGACAAAACCTACTCCAACCCCATGGTTTATTAAAAATGGTACATTATGGGCTGGGCCCCGTGGCTGAGTGGTTAAACTTCCATGTACTCCTTTTCAGCCGCCCGGGTTGGTGGGTTCCAATCCCAGGCACAGATCTACTCCACTCACCAACCACGCTGTGCAGGTGTCTCACATGCAAAAAAATAGAGGAGGATTGGCAGCAAATGTTAGTTCAGGGTGAATCTTACTCAGCAAAAAAAATATATATATATATATATATTGTATGATTAACTGGTGTATGTTTATCCCATGAATGACAAGGATGGTTGGGCATCAGAAAACCTACCATGAGATTCAATACATGAATAAAAGAAAAAAGGAAAAACATAGATTTATTTCAATCAAGGCAGGAATAATTCTAAAATTCAAGTCCTATTTATGATTTTTTTGAGATATAATAACATTATATAGCTTTAGTTGTACAAAATAATTATTTAATATACAGATGCATTTATGATTTTGTTAAAAAGCCTGTTTGCAACGTGTTGTGGAAGGGGACTTTCTTAGCTGGATTTATATTTATCTAATATAAACTATAAATATAAAATATAGTTTATATTATCTAATATAAACTACAAAACTACTAATAGCATACCAAACGGGGAAACTTTAGATGCAGAATTTTAGGATCAGGAAAAAGACAAGCCTACTCACTGTCTCTGCAGCTCTTTCCTGTGGAACCAACAGTCATGAGCGGTGCTACGATGGGAGAAGAGAAAGAAGGTGTGGCAGGACCGGAAGGGAAGTACGCGATCACCCACCTGGAAAGGATCGAAGAGTCAGCACGTGACATGTTACAACAACAGGAGAACACAATGCTGCAGAAGGCAAATCAATTCTCAAGACTCATAGACTTCCTCATTGTATTACACCAGGAATAATCATTCAATATGTAGGAATTAAGCAAAAAGTAGCATAACATTTCCAAGAGTGACACAAACTGTAAAGAAACAGCTCTCAAGCATTTTGGTCTCAGGATCCCTTCACACTCAAAAGTATTGAGGCCACGAAAGGGCTTTTGTATGGGTGAATTATAATTATCAATTTTTACTGTATTGGAAATTAAAACTGAGAATCTTTAAAAATATTCAGTATATTTAAAAGAAAATAATAAGCCTATTTCATGTTAATATGAATAATGTGTTTTAGGAAAGCAATTGCATTTCTCAAAAAACAAGTAGTGAGAAGAGGGGCCTGGTTTTACATTTTTGCAGATACATCCAACGTCTGCCTTGAGGGGAGACAACCTGGCACTCGCATCTGCTTCTTCATTCAGTCCGTGACAATATGGCCTCTCAGCTGAAGCATTTGACAAAATACATCCTCACATGTAACTAGAAGGGTGAGGACCTGATGGACCACAGGGTTCCTCATATCACATGTGGAAAACCTCTGTTATAAAATACCTAGGAATTAACCCAAAACATACAACACCTCCAAAGTCAGAAGTGTAACCACTAACAAAAATGTAGGTGATCTGAATACATGGAAAATCGCCCACACTCTTGGACAGGATGAGCTAATAATGGTTATGATGTCGGTTCTTCCTCAAATTATGCCTTCAGTGCAATTGCACTTACAATCCCCATTATTGGACTATAAATTTAATACTACCCTATATTTCCTTCTGAAAAATAAATGTTGATGGAAAACTATACTGATCTTATAAAAATGGAGTAAACGTTAAATGGTAGAGATAAGCTCTCCC
>NW_025800236.1:0-1209 GCF_021613505.1 Equus quagga | reverse complement strand
CTCCAAAATACAACAAAAGATTGGAAGAACTGAATTTCAGAGAATAATCATAATGCCAGCTCGTTAGAGACCTACAATACCAAGAAGGCGGAGATCATAAACCTTGTTTACACCCTCGGAGGCGCTGGAACGGTAGGAGAGAACATCGCTCCCTCCCCTAGAGTCTGCGATTGCTGCAGCGCAGGTCGGGAAGGAGCGGGGGAGGGGCCACGCGACCTGGGGATCATCCAGGACTCCTGCCGCTGATTCAGTGGAGACCCGCTGACGGGGGGAAAGCTTCCGTCCGCGGGGACCCTATGAATCAAGGGCCTTGGGAGACCAGAGAACAGAACTGATCTGAACCCGGACCGGCGCGTGTGAGTAACAGCCCCTCCCCCCCAGCAAAGCCAGTGGGCGCAGCCATCTTGCCCCGAAGGCGGAGAGCTAACGCGCCGCTCTCGACCCCCATCTAGTGCCGACAGGCTGTAACTGCAACTGAATTCTACCACCATGAGAAAAAACCGCTCCTCTACCATCCAGCAATTTATAAAAGCCCCAGACCACAACGAAAACAATAAAAACACAGAATTAAGTCCTGAGGACTTGGAATTAGGTAAAGTAAGTGATAATGAATTCAGAGCAGCTATAATCAAAAAACTCAATGAGGTAGAGAGAAAGATAGAGAAACAAGCCGAGTGCTGGAGTTATTTTACAAAAGAGATTGAAATCATAAAGAAGAATCAAACAGAATCACTTGAGATGAAAAACACAATGGACCAGATAAAACAGAATATGGATTCCCTGAATGCCCGTGTAGACAATATAGAGGAGAAAATTAGCATAATCGAAGGTAGTCTGAATGGCGCCAGACAGAGGAAGAAAGAGAACTATGAATTAAAAAAAATGAGGAAAATCTCCGAGAGATAATGGATTCAATGAGGAGTAAGAACATAAGAATCATAGGAATTCCCGAGAATATGGAAAAGGAAAATGGAGCAGAAAGTGTGCTTAACGAAATTATTGAAGAGACCTTCCCAAATCTAGGGATCAACGGAGAAATGTGTGTAGAGGAGGGTTTTAGCTCTCCTAGATTTGTCAATGTAAAAAGACCTACTGCAAGGCACATAGTAGTAAAGTTGGCAAATAGGAAAGATAAGTAGAGAATACTCAGGGAAGTAAAGGGAAAAAAAGAGAATAACCTATAAAGGAACCCCTATCAGACTGTCAGTG
>NW_025800235.1:0-1190 GCF_021613505.1 Equus quagga | reverse complement strand
CCTGGGCTCCCTGGGAAGGGTGAGTTATGAGACTGCTCCAAGCGGGCTCTGAAGCCCTGTGTCCATGAAGCTTGCCGGGACAGCAGACACACAACTATGACCTATCCTCTGACGTCACAGTGGCCCCGACAAACAACCTGGGCTCATCGACACAGTGTCAGAGTTGGGCTCAAGCAGCATATTCAAGCCCCATTGCACTCAACTGCAGGTTGCCAATGGAGCTTGAAAATGGCCGGCCGGTGGTGCAGCGGTGAGGTCCGCAGCTTCTGGGTCGGTGGCCCAGGGTGGGCCGGGTGGAATCCTGGGGGTGAGCCTCCTCACCACTGCTTCAGTCATTCTGGGGCAGGCGTCCGAGGGGGTGTAGAGGCACCTGGGAAGGGACGTTAGATAGGGCCAGACTTCCACAGCAAATACAGGAGCATTGCCAGCAGAGGTGAGCACAGCAATGCACTTCTGCCAAAACAGAACCACTTACAAGTTGCAAAGAATAGAAACACGGAAGCTAAACACGAAGGAACAAAAAACACAGCTTGCCAGTACGAAGAGTAAGATGTCTATGAAGAACCTTAGCAAAACAGGTGAAAGCTATGTCAACCGAAAACTAGCACACGTTTGGGGAAAGAAATTCAAGACGACACAAGGAAACAGAGGGATACTCCGGTACCTAGGAATGGAAGAATTAACACACTTGAAACGTCCCTAGCGGAGAAAGGAATCTCTGGATTCCATGCAATCCCAGTCAAAGTTGCAGCCATATTTGCCAGAGAGATAGAAGAGAGAATCCTAAAGTTTCCAGCCAGCAACAAGAGACCCTGAATAGGCCAAGGAATCCTCAGGAAAACGAACAAAGCAGGACGTATCACACTTTCTGATTTCAACATAGAGGACGAAGCGCTGGGTACCGAAACGACACAGTCCGGGCCCAAAAACAGGCACACAGAGCCATGCAACAGAATAGAGAGCCCAGAGCCCAGCTCAAACAGACATGGACAGCCCATTTGCGCCCAGGGAGCCAAGAGGAGACAGTGGACAAAGGAGAGTCTCTCCAAGAAACGGTGCTGGGAAGCCTGCACAGCCACATGGAACACAACGAGAGTAGACCATGATGTGCCACCTGGCACACGCACCACCTGGAATGGATTAAAGCCCTGAATGGCACACTTGAAACCGTGAAACTTGTAGGAGAAGAC
>NW_025800234.1:4948-28940 GCF_021613505.1 Equus quagga | reverse complement strand
TTTCCAATGAAAAGTGGGGGTACTGTTTAATATTGGATAAATTATTACAATAAAAGATGAGCACTGCTACAATATTGGGAGATAATCTGATGGAGAATGGATGCATTGGTATAAAATTGAAAATCTGATGAGGAGTGGGCACTGAGACCTGTTATCCCTTCCATCTCCAGCAGGGCAGTTGATGCCTCAGAATTAGGGCATTGGAGAGCTTTTGTTAAAGAACTTATGGAAAAGCGTACTTTTTATTTTTTTCTTACACAGTTCACATTTTCTCTAATTTCTACAAAACATTATACTATCAGTAGCACTTCCTAACATGTAATAAGGTTCTTCTTTTCTCTTTTTAAATTTTTTACTTTCCTTCAAAATTCTATTCCCAATCATAGCGCATCATACACTTTAATATTAATTCACCAAAATTTACTTATAACATATAAACAACTTTCTCTTTGTTTTTGCTTATACTTCCCTGGATGAGGTGTCTGTGCAGGACACAACATGCTCAAACATAAGTGGTATCCTTAATGGTAGGTCTTAGGATTTCACATCCATGAATTTCTGTCTGAAATAATCCTTCCCATTCATTAGTATTACCAAATGAAGATGAGCAGGGAGTGAGCTCGTGTCTCCCCCAAACTGGAGGGCAGCTGGATGTAGCTCTGAGGTACTTCATGATTATACATTAAACCTAAACATGCGTAGCCCAATCCAACTGTATATACATACCTACATGAATGCAACTATATTTTCTCCACATCCATATAGACCAGAAAAAGTTTTATTTGAAATTCTTTGTTTTTAGCTTTAAAAAGTCTCTTGGGAAAGTAAAAGTTCATACACTTACTAGAGGCTCCCTGGAATAGAGTTACTAATGAGTTTACAGGGGCAAATTTTCAGGCTGAAAAGAAATTAGGCTATTTTTGCCCACCATATGAGGTTCACCCTGTGGGAGCCTCGGCTGACTGTAAAGCTTTGCTGTTCTCAGTTAGACCTTCTCCCAGGTGAGAGCTGTGGGGTCGTCCTGTGGTAATCTGGCAATAGACCAGCCTCAGAAGAGATCTGGGCTCAGCAGTTCCTATGGAAACACCAAATCCCAGCTCTGGAGCCTGAATCCAAAAGAAAAAAAATCAAATTTGGGGCATGCTCTAGCTTTTTCCTGACCTAAGAAATTACCAATGGTAGGAGAGACATCAAGTAAGGTCAGTGATTGTTACAAAGTTGAATGTCCTAGAAAAGGAGACTGGAAGCTTATTTGTAATATTTCCTAAGTCGCAGCAGGAACTTTGTCTTGAAGAGAAGATGGTCTCGACCGGTAGTAAATGTCTGAGAATTCATTGAGTGTTGGATACTAGGGAACGTTATATAGTTTTGCAAGTCTGATAAATTTATTTGAATATTTAATTTAAATAATCCATAAGGAAATTATAATAATGATAAAATAATGTGTAGAATCTTACCAGATTTTGCTTCATGATATCAACCCACTACTTGGTTTCTGTAGCAGTCACTCTACTTGTTAATTTCCTTAACCCCACTTTTGCCTAAAACTTTTATTTTACATATCTTCCCTGAACGAAAAATAAGTCTCCTTTCTCTCTCTCCCAGCATACCCTAACCTTGTAACATTATCAAGGACATTGACTCATTCAGTACTGTGGCAGTAACACCATGGGAAATACTGGAGAGTCTTGTCTCTTCTTTACATTTTACCTTTCATTACAGTACCTCCATGGTTGTGATCACAAAACCCTGCTTCTTAAGGCAGCTGGTGCATGGCAGGATATGCACCACTGGATCCTCATTTTGTGTGAGTTCATTTTTTTTCTTCTTTCAGTTTCCAACACAAATAGAATAAATAAAATATACAAATGTTCTCATGTAGATTGCAATATTTGTCCTAAATTCATGTAGTTTAATAGCATGTCATCATAGCTAGTGTATTTTATAGCAGTATTTATTATTCTACAAGATTGCATTTAACTTATTTTGATAAGTTTCAATAAAAATCATGCTCACAATTGACTGGGATTACAATATACATACTCACATATTTTGAATAAATTTGTTTTGCAATATTGATTCCAAATCAAGGAATAGAATCCTCCTTTCTATTTATTCATTAAGATATGCTCACTCATAGCATTGTATGTATTTTCGTAATTTAATTATAAATGTTTCACTTCTAGTAATAATAATACTTCTAATTATAATCAAATATCTTAATAATGTTCATTTTCTGCACTATTGATCATAATACGTGAAAAGTATGTCAAATCTTTTTATTATTACTCTATTATTTTCTAATACTCTCTATGTTTCCAACATCTGCCTTGAAAATCATGTTACAATCTCACTTGTCTCATTAATTCATGGATTTTTGTATTTTCAATGGAAACATTATTTATTCTACACATCAACTTACCTTCCTTGTATTTTGTCCTGTGAAATGTTTATTTTCTCTTAAATTTTAAGTTGTCTGCTATTTGTTTGGAGAATATTTACTTTTCTTAGTTTTTAAATTCTCTAACATAGTCAGACTGAATTTCCTTTTTTTTTTACTTTTTGATCCATTTTATTTTTTTGTTTTTTAGAAGATGAGTACCGTCATACTTTCTTTTTAATTCATTCCGTTATTTATGCTAGGTGAACTTGATCCATTCACTTTTTTTTATACAATTGACATATTGGCTTCCCATGGTGTGCCTCATTATTTTTTAATGTATTTTGTTCTTTCCTATTTTTACTTTAGTTTTTAGAAATTTGCTTATTGAATTTCCCATATTATCTTTCATTTGAGGATCTTCTTTGATTTTTTGTCTTACTAAAATTATACATTATTGTTAATTTGTTTCCTATAATTGAAAAAGTGTTTAATTATTATGAAATCTGAATTCAGCTTTTTCTCTGTACCCTCATTTTACCAAATTATTTTAATTATATAAAGTGAGACCAATCCTGACACCCACTTATATAGAGAGAAGTGTATTTTCAAACATTTCAGGCTGATTAATAATGCAACCACAAATATTTAAGGAGGAGTTACAAAAATATTATCAAAAAGTGATTAGTTTGTTCCAAAAGTTGTTCTTAAAAACAATCTTTTTAAAGTTTAACACCTCTCCTTATTCTGTTTCTCTTAGCTGTTTCCTCATTTGCCATTTATAAAGTATTCCTTCACAGAGTGTCTATTGACAATAAAAGTTAAAGAAGAAATTAGGAAGGCTTTGCTTCTGTACAGTTGACTGCTTTAAGTGTCTGTGTAAACTATGTAATATTTCAAACAGGTAATGCAAAAATCAGTTACAAAATTAAATTTTTAATTTAAGTTTTAAATTACTATTTTAATAAATTTATTAGAAAGATTTATTTATTGCTTACATAGATCAAAAGCATTTTTTACAAATAATATTAATGATAGGCATATGTAGACAGGATATATGTAAATTGTAGGTACCATCTTTTTGTCAATTTAGGTTATGGCATAGGGATATAGGGGTTTAAACAACCTGTATTAGGGAAGATAAGTTTTATACATCCTAATTGTTTGGAACACTGATTTTCATATATGGAAATTATAAGAAAAATTAAATCCAACCATATTTTTCAATCATGTTGCTCACTTTGTTAGGAAAAAAAATAATGCCCAATTTAATATATCTTGGAATAGTGTGCTTTAATCAGTAACACATTGCTTCTTTTCCTTCCTGGACAAAATTAAGAGCAGAGATTCCCCAGCCAGCATGGAGAAGGAGAACTGGACCATGGTGAGGGAGAGCCTTCTGACAGGGAGGCAGCCACCAGAGCCCTTTGGGGCCTCCTTGTCTTGATTTCGTATTGTCCTATGTGATGACTGTCCTTGAAAGCGCCCTCATCTTTACCAGGATTCTTGTGGATTATAGGCTTCACTCACCCATATATTTCTTCCTTAGCCAGCTGTCCTGTCTTTCATTGAAATGTTAACCACGACCTGTGCTATTCCCAAGATGCTGACAGGCTTCCTCTCAGAGAGGAAGAGCATCTCATTTGGTGAATGCTTCGTGGAGTCATTTTTCTACTTCCTCTTTCGATGCACTGAGTTTGTCCTTTTTTCTGTGAGGTTCTATGACTGCTATGTGGCCATTTGCAGCCTCCTTTAGTACCGGGTGATTATGACCAGCTTGTTTAGTGTCTATCTTGTCATCCTCTCCTGGATGGATGACTTTTTCTTCATCCTCCCATCTACTGTCCTTAAGGCAGGACTGCCATACTGTGGCCCCAGTGTGATTGATTATTTTTTCTGTAACAGTACCCACTTGCTCCTCTAGGCCTGTGCTGAAATCCCTGTCATCGAGCTGTTGGACTTCCTCAGCTCCTTTGTCCTACTCATCAGCTTCTTTACCTCACAGTGGTCTCCTTTGTTTACATCATCTCTACCATTGTGAAGATACCCTCAGGCCAAGGTCAACATAAAGCCTTTGGCACCTGTGCCTCTCACTTCCCTGTGGTCTCCATGGGCTATGGGATCTCCATCCTCGTCTATGTCTGGCCCTCACAGAAGAGCAGCCTGCATCTTAACAAGATCCTTTTATCCTCTCCAGTGTCATCACATCACTCCTGAATTCCTTCATCTTCAGTCTACAGAATGAATCCATGAAAGACGGATTGAAGGTCATCTTGGCTAAGGGCCAGAATTTCCTCAGGGGAATGAGATCCAAGTGATAGTGTATTTGAATGATCCCAAACCTGGGCATTCCTAGCCTTACAGAGAGTAAGTTCAGAAATTGGTACTGTAAGTGGAGGAAGGCTATTCTATGTCTTCTTATTTACAATGATAATAACATAGTTAAACTGGATTCATATACGTCTTATCTTTTAAGATGATTGAATACATAGGAAAAACAGAAATTTGGCAGTGGGAATAGTGACACTTGTAGTACTCTGTGTAGTAGTTTATCATTATCGTGGCGGCAGTGCTTTTGCTTAAGGATAAAGTAATAGTAGTGTAGTACTGAAGGCCTATATGTGTGTTTATTACTTGATCAAGTTTATATTTTCCAAATTGAGAAAAAAACTGTTCAGCTCTGTGGTCTAGTAGGATAGACACACACAAACACCAATACAATGCATTGTAAACAATCAAGGACTAAATTCTGAGGTTTTAAACTTCAAAAGATACCTAGAAATGATGAACATTTAGAATGCTGGTTTTTGCTTTTAACTTTAGTTATATTTGTGTATCACTCTTCCACAGATTTGCCTTTTATCATTTGCATTTTTCTTTTATGTTAGTTAAAGCATTTTCTTCTATGAGAAGTCATTATTATTTTCTGGTTAAAAAGATTTTCCTCCCCAATGAACTTGACATATATTTTCAGTAAAAAATTTACTACTTCACAGATGTAAAAGATTAAAATTAAATAGACCTTGTCAATCTCTGTGCTGTTGTTCCTTTTAAATTTTATTTTACTTTAACATTAGTAATTTATTTATCTCTTCCAAGAAAAATATTATTCATGTCTTCAAAAACATCGCTTTTCTTATAAAAGACTTAAATCAGTACTAGATAAGAATCTAAAAGGAAAACAACCGCGGCCAGAAATGTTTTTGCCATCTTTTGCTGCTTTTTCTTTGCATGAGACCTTTTTCAGAATCCTGGCCAAGTAACCTTTTCCCACTTGTAGACAACACAACCAAATTCAGCTCCTGAATTTTGTATTTATGTCCATCAATGAAGAGAGCTTGGCTCATTTCAAATTTGAAATGTCTCAGGGAAACAATTTGATTATCTGGCTTTAGCCATATGACCTTTGCAGGACAAGTTTCATGTCATGACAAGTATCTGTGTGTTTTTGAGAGGAATTACATTCCAGGAGGAGAATGGTTTTACTCACAATGAATAAAATAGATGGACACTAAAGAATACCTCTTAGTTGTATATGTATACCATTGACGAGTGATGCTAGGTCTGCATCCGGGATCTGTACCTGCGAACCCCGGGGCCACCGAAGTGGAGTGTGTGAACTTAACCACTATGCCACTGGCCAGCCCCAGTGTTTCTTTTGTTCTAAGGAAGCTTCCTTCCATGCCTTACAGTCAGCAAGCAACACAGGAGTAATGTGCGAGTTGCAGTAGTGATCAACTGAATCTAGAACCAACATGCATGCAATAAACTGGTTATATTTGTGTATCACTCTTCCACAGATTTGCCTTTTATCATTTGCATTTTTCTTTTATGTTAGTTAAAGCATTTTCTTCTATGAGAAGTCATTATTATTTTATGGTAGTCAAATTTAACAAGATCTTTAGTAGAATTATTTTAAAATAGAATCAGATAAGTTACTTTTTAACAAATAGCCATGTTAAAGAGAGATTTTTTTCAGAGAGGCCTTACAAATACCCTCCCCTTTATATCCTGTGTTCAGTGATTATCTAACTCTAAGTGAAAACTCTCTGAGATCATAAAATTTATCTGTTTTCTAGAGACCCCTATTGTTACTGTTCAAGGCTAATATAGGAGACCCAAAATGTATTGGTTTCACTTATTGAAGTGTAGACTCCTTTAAAAACCCTCTGGGAAACAAACTGACTTTGATTGAAGTTTCCACTTAATCAGGTAATTATCTGATTAATTTATTTCTACCTTTGTTGACACGGTTTTTGCTCCCATACAAAAAATAGATTTGGAATAGTTTTTGATAATATGTGGATATAGGTATTTGCAACATTTGGCAAACAAATCTATTATTGGAAATCATAGGCAAGGATATAAATGGCCAAGGAATTGCAGTTACGGGAAGATGGTGTGGAGCAAAGTCAATTTCCCTGAGGATAAACTATGAGAAACTGTCAACACAAATAACCACAGCACAGGCTACCCAGACATCTGTTTTTTTTTTTTTAAGATTTTATTTTCTTCTTTTTTCTCCCGAAAGCCCCCCAGTACACAGTTGTATATTCTTCGTTGTGGGTCCTTCTAGTTCTGGCATATGGGACGCTGCCTCAGCGTGGTTTGATGAGCAGTGCTATGTCCACGCCCAGGATTCGAAACACTGGGTCGCCTGCAGCGGAGCGCGAGAACCCAACCACTCGGCCACGGGGCCAGCCCCCCCAGATATTTTGATGAGATCCCGATAGGGAAAGAAGTTTCTTCATTTTGGCTTATCACACTCTCACATGCACAAATGATCACTACATATTCAGAAGTTGAAACAAGAGACTGAGTCATTAAACAATTAGTTTGACCATTTGAGATTAGCTGACTGGATAAATAAGATAAATAAATTATAGGATTGCTAAATTCTTCTTTTGTAGGTTACAAAGAGGGCAGACTTGTGGGTCTAGTTGTAAGTTTGCACTCTTTATTATTGTCCTGGCCCCCCTACCCGCCAGCCCCTGGTAACCACCATTCTATTGTCAGTTTCTACTAGTTCAGCTTTTTTAGTTTGTACATATAAGTGAGATCATAAAATATTTGTTTTTTTCTCTCTAACTTATCTCACTTAGCATAATGCTCTCAAGGTCCATCCATATTGTCTTAGATGCGCAGGATTTCATTCCTCTTCATGTCTGAATAATATTTCATTGTGTGTGACATCTTATCTTCTTAATCTGTTCATCCATCAATGAACACTTAGGTTGTTTCTAGATCTTATAGCTTGGCTATTGTGAATAATGCTTCAATAAACAGGGCAGTGCAGAGGATTTTCTTTTATATCTTATTTTTATTTCCTTTGGATATATACCCAGAAGTAAGATTACTGGATCATATGGTAGCTCTATTTTTTAATTTTTTGAGGAACCTCTATACTGTTTTCCATAGGGGATAAACCAATTTGAATTCTCATCAACATTTTGCAGAGACTCCCTTTTCTCCACATCCTCTCCAACACTTATGTCTTGTCTTCTTGATGATGGCCAATCTAATAGATATGAGGTAACATCTCATTCTGGTTTTGATTTGTATTTCCCTGATGATTAGTGATGCTGATCTTTTGACATACCTGTTGGCCATTTGGATGTCCCAAGTACAAATTTAATATATTGCTGAATACTTGGAGGTAACATGAATTTTTTTTCTCGTTCAAAATTTCAGCCTAAATTAGAAGTAGTATTCTGAGTCTCAGGAATTAATGATGTTTACTCAGAATATTTTATTTATTTATCATTTTCTAAGTTTACTGTAAATTTCCTTCAGCTTTATCTGAAAGTGTCATTGCTATGCTAGTTTCCTCTACCTTCTACAGTGATGTCACTTCTCTTGACTGTGAATATCACAAAATTTAAATAAAATCTTACCTAAATTCATCATCATGACCCTAATTTAGGCTGCCTCTAGTAGGCATATGAACCCCTTTAACAACACATTTTAAGTATCTCCTTTTAAATTTTTACGTGGAATTTCAAAGTATAGGAAATAATGTTTTACCTTTGCTTGCACATACTGGCTTTATATTATTTAATAATTTATTATTTCTATAAATGATACAGTTGAACATTCTTATTCACCAAAGGATATCAGTAATGAAAAATAAAGAAAAAGGAATTTTATATATTATACTATCAACTCATATTTAAGTTCCAAGAATAGAAATATATGATGGTCAACTATTACATTTATCACCTTTAACCAAATATATTTACTTTCATCAACCTCTTCTTTGATTATTCAGTATTGAAAAGCTTAGAATATTGAGTCTGGAACCCCTAAATTCACTCAAATTTCTAATGAGTGATGAAGAATATGATGGAAATGGAATAAAATATATACATTATTCTATATTTTCTATGTATTTAACTTTATGAGTGAGATTTGTGCTTTCATATAGTTTCACATTGCTCTTTAGCCTTATTTTGCTTTGAGTTGAAGAGCTCCCTAAAGAATGTCTTGTAAATCAAGTGTACTGGTGACAGACTGCCTTCACTCATCTTTGTCAAGAAAGACTTTATCTTTCTTACGTTTCTGTAATAATTCTGGCAAATGTAGTATTTAGTTAGGCAGGGTTTTTCTTTTCTTCAGTACTTTAAAAATACCATCCAACTCTCTCCTCTGCCTCCAAGGATTATGCTAAGAAATCTGCTGATAGCCTTATGGGGGTTCCTTTATTTGTGATGTGTTACCTTTTTTGGCCGTTTTCAAAGTTTTCTCTTTGTTGTTGACATCAGACAATGTGATTATAGTGTGTCTTGGTTTCTTCTTCTTTTTTTGATCTTTTTTGGTGGCCTTTGATCTTTACAAAACTGGATATCCATTTCCTTTCAAAGATTTGCAAACTTTTCAGTCATATTTTTCTTTTTTAAAGAGTTCTCTCTCTTTTTATCTCCCTTCTCTTTATGGGATTACCACAATGCCAATGTTAATTCTCTTGATGGCATCACATACATCCTATAAACTTTCTTCACTTTTTCATTTTTTAAAAATGTTTTTCTTCTGAATTTATAATTTCACATGACTTGTCTTTGAGTTCACAGACACCTTCTTCTGCTTAATTGAATCTTAAGCGTTTGAACTCTCTATTGCATTTTTTTATTTCATTCATTGTATTCTTCAACTCCGGAAATTCTATATGGTTCTTATTGGTGATTTGTAACTCTTTATTGATCTCATTTTGTTTATCTATCATTTTCCTGATTTCTTTGATTTGATTATCTGTGTTCTCTTGTTCCTCACTGAGTTTCCTTAAAAATTGTATTTAAGGGGGTCAGCCCTGTGGCCTAGTGGTTAAGTTCAGTGCACTCCACTTTGCCTGCTTGGGTTCAGCCCCTGGGTGTGGACCTGCACAACTCATCCGTGGCCATGCTGTGTAGGCATCCCACATGCAAAATAGAGGAGGACTGGCACAGATCTTAGCTCAGGGTGAAACTTCCTCAACAACAACAATAGTAAAATGTATTTGGACTTTTTGATAGATAATTTGTTTGTCTCCATTTCTTTGGGATCAGTTATTGTAAAATTATTATGTTTCTTAGGAGGTTTCATGTTTCCTAAATTTTTTGTGTTCCTCGTTGACTTGTGTTTGTGTCTGCTCATTTGAAGAAGAGTAATCACTTCTTCCAGATTTTACAGAATGCCTGCTATGGGAAATGTCCTCACCTGAGGGTGAGCAGAAGGGCACTGGTTGGTTGAGTTGTGGTGATTCTGCCTTTGGGGCCACAGTACCATAGACTCTATGCAGCTCACTCAGCCGAAGTCAACATAGACAAGTGAGGGGACCTCATTAGCTCAAGCTTCAGGTGTCTAAGAAAGTGGTTAGTGCTGCTGAGGTCCTTGGCTGCAAAGGCTGCCGGGGTCCTCCTTATCTTTTTCTGCATAAAGGGAAGTCATTAACATGGAAATCTCTTTTGGTGATGAGCTATACCAAATTAAGGGATTGAGTAACCCAAATGAAAGGCTTCTTATGCTTTTATCCTCAGGTTTTATGCTCCGCTTGTTTGCTGTAGCTGCTTCATTGTACTCCAGAGCTCTCCCAGAGATATTTTTGTTGGTAGGTAGTTGTTCTATTGTTATTTTTGGTCAATAGGTCAGTGCGAGCACTTATTAGCCTGGCGTCTTGCTGATGTCACCAATCATCAGATACTTTTTAAAAATACATATTGTTAGAAAATTCCAAGAATGTCTTAGCTTTCTTAATAACTTTCCTATTTATCTCAGTTTATTCACATATTCTTTTAATTTTCATCTTCTTCCTAACTCCCTTAAGTGACACTTTTTCAAACATTGTCAACTTTCTTGACTCGAAATATGTGGATTTAATTTTATATATTTCTTTTTTTAAAAAAAAAGTATGTCTAAAAGTCATAAATCTATAAGATTAATTAATTACTGAAGTTTCCCTTAGCATATTCTCTAAAATTCCTGATATTTTGTGAAGAGCTTGTCATATAAGAAATAGTTTTCTACTACTTATAAGCACATAAAAAATACAGTTTGCAATAAAAATATTGGTAAAAATGTACTTTAGTTTTATGTAATTACATGCCTTTTTTGTGTATTTGTATGTAGATAAAACTTTTTAGGCATATGTAAGAGAATGAACATCATGTTAGTTAAACAATATTTAAAGAGTCAATTGGTAAGAATTTGAAAAGCTGTGGAATATAGATAGACAGATATTTATATCTAAATGTTTTCTCCCTAACTCTATCTAATTTTTTTGTTGTGAGGAAGATTCGCCCTGAGCTAACATCCATTGCCAATTCATCTTCCTCTTTTTGCTTCAGGAATATTTGCCCTGAGCTAACATCCATTGCCAATCTTCCTCTTTTTGCTTGAGGAAGATTTTCCCTGAGCTAACATCTGTGCCAATCTTCCTCCATTTTATATGTGGGTCACCTGCCACAGTATGGCAGACAAGTGGTGTAGGTCTGCACCCAGGATCTGAACCCATGAACCTGGGCAGCTGAAGGAGAGCATGCTGAGCTTAACCACTAGCCCATGGGGCCATTCCCGTATCTACTTTTAGGATACATCAGAGACAAAGCATACATTTAAATACATCTAAAAAATTGAGATCATCTCTAGAGAATAGATGTAATGAGAAGATTCCTATCAGAATGGGGCTATAGTAGCACGTAGAAGAAGGGAAATCCGACTGTACTAAGAGAAAGAGTGTGTACTGAGGGAAGAGACTGTGAGTCATCCAAAACATAGACTTTTATAGTCAAAGAATCTATCAATATCGATGGCAAATCAACACATCTTGTGGCACATAAAGAGATTTTAACACTCCTCAGGTATCACTAAAATAACTGAAATCATATAACTTAGCAGAAATTAATTACATAATTTAAAGATTAATTGATTTAAAAATCAAGTTGAATGCTCACAATATAAAAACACTGGTGGCAAAATAACTTGTCATAGATAATGGTAAGTTAAACAGAGGATATTAATAATACTAACAAAGATGATGATACTGAAGATGGTAGTGATGATACAAATTTTTGTGTATGTAAAACAACAAAGCTTAGTACTTAAAACAAATTTAATAAAAGGAGGTTTTGTGGCACTAAATAGCTAGGTAAAGTGTGCTAAAGTTATTGCCCTCTTTATAGAATAAAGGAAGAAATACTGGATAGACTTTTTTAGAAAAAATTTTAAAAAGATGCATGTTAAAACTGTTGTTTATCTTTGAAAGAATAGCTCTTGTGTTTTCAAAACTGCAAGGGAAAAAGGTGAAAATTGTGTCTCATCAACTCAATAGAATGTCAAGAAAAAATGAGTAATTAAAATCAATGCTAAAAAAATAAAATTTAGATTTTAAAATTAATGTTAATTTTTAAATAAATATTAATAAGTAAACTTACATAAATATGTTAGAAAAAAGAAGATTGAATCTATAACATAAAGTATACACATATAAAGAAAAATTATACGGAAAAATCTTGACAATGAAGTAAGATAACATTTGAAATTTATAAAAGTTATGTGTGATATATTTTATTAGAAATTGATAATTGACCCCAAATGGCATCTTTCTCTCTCTCTCTCGCTCTTTCTCTGTCTATAGATATGTTTACCACTTTTACAAATTTTATCAACTAGAAAAAAACATAATGTATGCAGCATGTTTTCTTAACAAAGAACATGTCAAAGTAATTACCAGTAACACTTTGGATAACAATCTTGTGTTGGGATATTTAAGATCCCATCTGGTGAATTTATTGGAATTACAAGAAAATTTACAAATATCTACACCTAAATTACTGTGACAACACCTATCAAAATTGTGATATCCAAGTGAGCTAAAGTCAGAGATAAATGTGTCCTTAAAAAATACTAACAGTCCTCATCACAAAACAATTACTCTGAAGGACATAAATGTGATGATTAGCTTTATACTGGTAGTCCTTTCACAATGTATAAATATATTAAATCATTACCGTGTACAGTTTATATACAATTTTATTTGTCCATTGTACCTCAGTAAAGAAAAATGTTTAAAAACAAAAAGTATACTGGTAAATAAGTGAGTTAAATGTGAAAATCCAGCCACATGATTCATTTTAATTGACTAGTGACTAAGTTTAAACATAACATTCTTATAGCCAAAATTAATTTTAATAATACACTTTACTAATCAGCCCTACCTATATGGAATCATTGCAATTCAATAGAATAATCATTAATGAGATATTTTACATTTCCTTCATATTAAGTCTTCTAAATTCAATGTGGACTATTTTATACTTAAGCATATCTCAATTTGGAGAAGCCACTTTTCAAGTGCCCAATAGCCACTTGTAGATAGTGGTTACCATATTGGACAGCACTGCTCCCAAAGATAAAGAACAGCTGAATAAACCTAAAGTATCTGATTATGTATGCTTTATGAGCTAAATATAAAAGAAAATATATAGCTATGACTGTGTATTCTGATCATATCTATATATTTTGTGTATATATATATATAAAGAAATCAAAGAATGAATTAATAAAAAGAATGAAACTGAGAACCACTAATAGTAAGAATTCACAATAATGAAAGCTCTTAATTTAAAAAATATTATAATTTTAAAACCCTATAGCATACTGGAACAGAAAGAGAGAGAGCAAGAGAGAAGTTGCAAACAAACACCCTGAAGAACTGAAAACACAGCAACTATGGGTGGACGAGTTGAGCCTAGAGCTGCTGGATGAACACGTATATACCATCATCCCAGGATATCCCCATTCCCACCCTCTACCCTTGTCTATGTCATGTTCTGAGGAACCATCCCAACCCTTTTTGCATAAACAGGGCTCCAGCAGGGACCCAGTGCTCTGGCCATCACCTGCACTGTGAAATACTGGTTGGGGTCTTGCTGCAACCCAGGGTTTCAAAGCTGCTGTCTCTGTCCTGGGGCAGGTGATTAGCCTAATCTCCTGAGAAGTCAGGAATTATCACTGAAAATCAAATTTAAAAAAAAGAATTTTAGATACTTGTACCAAGATTTCTCAAAAACATTCTATTCTTACCTGATGATTACACCAAATGATTCACTGACATGGATAATAATTTCAAAGCAATGGAAGTGGACATGAATGGATACAAATGGTGGATTCAAAACATCCTTCACAAATTCAATGCTGTTCCAAAAATATTTTTCACAGGAAATTTTGTTGTAGGGTAAACAGCACCTATAGGTTTCACAAAGAAAGGGCGTTGCTTATTTTAATTCATCAGTGTTATTATTTGAGAAAATAAAACAAAAGCCTCCAAAGGAAAACAAGAACTGTTTATTCAGATTGTCACAGTCGATGGGAAGGAGTCAGCCAGTGACACTTGGGTTTTGGCAGAGACTCAAAGGTAGGCAGGGGACTGGACCTCTTTATATTGGGAAAAGGGAAGTCTCCAGGTGTGCCTTTATTGGAGGCTGTTGGAATGAGAGAGCTGTAGGCAGCCCAGGGGTGCATATTTGACTTTTTCTGATTGGTCCTAATTTGGAAGCAGGAACAAAACTTTGGAAGCTGCCAGTTATTAAAATAATCCTGGATATTTGTGACAGATTATTACTGGGAGTTACTGTTTGGCTTCCTGGATTGTTACTAGAGATAGTGGTCTAATTTACTACAAATCTGACTTACAAAAGGCTGGCTTCTTGGCCTGGTTACTCTAGATTGTGGGTCAGAGCTCTATTTTTACATATGACCTGGCCATTAACTGTAATTAAGTCTCTCATATTATTTTACATTTGTATTTCAAACAATGAAGTAGCTCAAAAATATAATAAAAAGTAAAATATTTAAGTTGATGTTTTATATATTTAAAATAATTATTTTAATTACTTTACTAAAATTATATATGAAAATAAAAGAAACATTTATTTATGAAAACAAAAATAAGTAAATTATATGTCAGAAGTAGATCCAAATTCATAGAATACTACAAAAATGATCTGATAATAAATTTGAAAATGTAAAATACACTTTGAAAAAATCCATATTCAACTCAATAAGAAATAAAAATATGAATAATCTATAGCAATCAAAGACATCAATTGATAATCAAAGCTATTCCACACCTCCAGTCAAGTCAGCAGTACCTGTCTTTTGGCAGAGTTTTATCAAACGCTTTTTCTCAAGATATAGATACTCACTTTGTACAAATTTTTCACACAACTGAAAATCAGAAAATTTTTCCAAACATTTAGCATGCAACCTTACACCAAAATGAGGCAATATCTCAAAAAAGAGAACATGTCAAATATGCACACATTACCTGCCTACAGCTTCCCCATGCCCTTCTGCAGCCTACTCTGTGTCCTGGAGTCTAGACTTCCTGGTCTACACCAACAAGCTCACCTCCCTTGATTGGGTTGGATCTGACCAATGCAGAGTCTGCAGTAGAGCAGATTAGGGGATTATGCTGTCAGGATTGCACACTTCCAGCTCTCTTTTTGTACAGGTCCCTTGGGTTTTTTCCAAACTCTGGCTGAAGCTCACAGCTTGGCTAGGCATCTCTTTTGTCCATCTCACTCTTTTTTTTAAATTTTACTCCTTCTTTTAATGATTTCAGGCCAAAGAAGGCATATAATGGTGCCATGTAAATACCTAACATTATGAGTTCAGATATTCACAAGTATCTGCTTGTAAATATCTATGTTCACATTCCAAGACCACTTTGCACTCACATCCAAGGGAGAAAAACATATTTAAACTACAAATTACACACAGGACACCTATATCAACTGGTTAATGTTCAAACAAGGCCAAGACATATGCCTGTTAAAGTGTTAAACATGTAATTTAGCACCTCACAAAAGTTCGAAAAGTATAAATGGCAATCACACAGTCAGCCATCTTAATGAAGTACGAAGTCAGTCATACCGTATGAAGTTGACAATATTTAAAATTATTAAGATGAGATTTTCAGTGTGATAGTATCATAAAACAATACACAAAATTCAAGAGACTGTAAGTGAACTTTACAGTGATCTTAACTGTCAAGCATATTGAACAAAATTTCAGGAAAGTATATAATATATGAAAAAAAAGTTGAAGAATACAAAGACAGAATGATAACCAATGATGTGTCTAATTAGAGATATAGTCTCAAGATATTTTCCCACATAGAACTTATTATAACAAAAGGAAATAGAGTAACTTCACTATGGAGACCTTGACAGGCATCACGTTAACCAAGTAATTAAAATTAACATCAGTAGCAGTAGAAGAAATTGACATGGTGGGTTTCCGTTTTTCTTGCTGTTTCATTATTTTTTCCATCTTCTTGAGATACAATTGACATAAAGCATATGTAATTGGCGTCGCTTGTCTTTCTGATAGTAGCCATTCTAACAGGTGTGAGGTGACATCTCATTGGGGTTTTGATTTACATTTCCCTGATGATTAGTGATGTTGAGCAATTTTTTCATGTACTTATCGGCTATTTGTATATTTTCTTTGGAAAAAATGTTTATTCAGTCTTTTGCCTACTTTCATACCAGATTTTTTTTTGGCTATTGAGTTGTTTGAGTTTCTCATATATTTTAGATATCAATCCCTTATCAGATAAATAGTTTGCAAGTACTGTCTCTCATTCTGTCGGGTGCCTTTTCCAATTTATTGATTGTTTCCTTTGCTTTGCAGAAGTTCTTTAATTTGATGTAGTCTCATTTGTTTATTTTTTCTTTTTCTGCAAAAAAATCTTTGTCAAAGACTAAACTCAAGAAACGTTTTTAATCTGTTTTCTTCTAAGAGTTTTACTATATCCGATCTTATGTTTATATTTTTAATCCATTTTGAATTAATTTTTCTGTGAGTGGTGTAAGATTGGGTCCAATTTCATTTTTCTGCATGTGGTTATACAGTTCTCTCATTGTCATTCATTTCCTCAGTTCTTTTTTTCTCCCTTGATGAATATTAGTTGTCTACATGAATAGGTTTATTTTGTTGCCGTCAGTCTGTGCCAGTGGATTGTGTTTCTATTTTTATGCCAGTATCATACTGTTTTGATTACTATAGCTTTGTAATAAAGTTTAAAATAAGGAAATGGGATGTCTCTAGCTTTATTCTTCTTTCTCAGGATTGCTGTTTCTCTATTCGGGTTCTTTTGTGGCACCATACTAACTTGAGGACGTTTTTTTCTATTTCTCTGAAAAGTGTTATTCAAATTTTGATAGGGATTGAATTGAGTCCATAGAAGGTTTTGTGTAGTATAAACATTTTAACAATTTTAAATCTTCCAATCTATGCACACATTTTCTTTCCACTTATTTGTGTCTTCTTCATTTTATCTCAACACTCTCATAATTTTCAGTTTACAGGTTTTTCCTATCCTTGGATAAATTGGTTCCAGAATATGATATTTTGGGGGGAAATGGATTGTTTTCTTTATTTATTTTTCAGATAATTTATTGTTAGTGTATAGAAATGCAACAAATTTTTGTATGTTTATTTTGTATCCTGCAACTTTATTGAATTTTTTTATTAGATCTAATAGTTTTTGGTGGAGTCTTTGGGGTTTTCTATACATGAGATTATATCATCTGCAAACAGAGACGATTTTCTTCTTCCTTTCCAATTCCGATGCATTGTATTTCTTCTTCTTCTGAATTGCTCTGGCTAGGTCTTCTAGTATTAGATTGAATAGGAGCGGTAAGAGTGCACACCCTTGTCTTGTTCCTTATCTTAGCAAAAATCTTTCAATCTTTCACGAGTGAGTTTTATGTTTGTTGTAAGATTGTCGTATATGGCCTTTGATTATGTTGAAGTTCATTCCTTCTATACTCCATTTGTTGAGAGATTTTACATGAAAGCATATTGACTTTTATCAAATGCTTTTCCTACATCTATTGAGATGGACATTTGATTTTTGTCCTTTATTTTATTAATGTGGTATATCACATTTATTGATTTGTGTATGTTGAATCATCCTCAGACCACAGAGGTAAATCTTACTTGATCATGGTTTTTGATACTTTTAATGTACTTTCAATTCAGTTTCCTAGTATTTGTTGAGAATGTTTGCCTCTATATTCATCAGGGATATGGCCCTGTAGTTTTATTATCTTGTAGTGCCCTTGTCTTGCTTTGGTATTAGGGTAATGCTGGCCTCATAAAATGAGTTTGGAAATACTCCCTCCTCTTCTATCTTTCAGAAGAGTTTGTGAAGGATTGATATTAATTCTTCTTCAGATATTTGGAAGAATTCACCAGTGAAACATATGGTCTTGGGCTTTTATCTTCTTGGGAGGTATTTGATTACTAAAACAATTTCTTCACTCTTTTTTGCTCTGTTCATATTTTCAGTTGTTCATTTTAGTCTTGATAGGTGTATGCTTCTATGAATGTATCCATTTCTTCTGGGGTATCCAATGCTGGTGTATAATTTTTCATAGTAATGTCTTATGATCCTTTGTATTTCTGTGATATTAGTTGTAATGCATCATTTTGTACATCTGATTTTGTTTAACTCATTGATCTCTCTTTTTTCTTAGCATAGCTAAGAGTTTGTCAATTTTGTTTATCTTATCAAAATATGCTCTTAGTTTTATTGTTCTTTTCTGTTGTTTTTCTCTATTATATTTATTTCTGCTCTGATCTTTATTATTTCCTTTCTTCTGCTAACTTTGGGCTGATTTTGTTCATTTTTGTTGTTCTTGTTCCTTGAAGTGTGAGGTTAAGTTGTTTACTGGTGATTTTTCTTCTTTTTTAATATAGGCACTTATCATTATAAATATTCCTCTTAGAACTTATTTGGCTGCATCTCATAAATTTTGGTATGCTGCTTCCACTTTTGTTTCAAGATCTTTTTAAATTTTCAATTTGATTTTCTTGTTTGAACCATTAGTTGTTCAGGAGTGTGCTGTTTACTGTTCACATTTTTGTGAATTTTCTAGTTTCCTCCTTTTGTTGACTTCTAGTTTTATGCTACTGTGGTTGGAAAAGATACTTGGTATGATTTAAACCTTCTTATATTTGCATCTTCTGTGACTTAATATTTGATATGTCTTGGAGAATGTTCCCTGTATTCTTGAGAATAAGGCGTATTCTATTATTGTTGAATGGAATGTTCTGCAAATGTTTCGTATATCAATTTTGTCTAAGGTTTCATTAAAGTCCAATGTTTCCTTGTTGATTTTCTCCCTGAATAATTTATCCATTGTTGAAAGTTGGGTATTGAAGTAGCTACTATTATTATATCGTTGTCTAATTCTACGTTCAGATCTGTTAGTGTTTGCTTCATATTCTTAGGTGTTCCAATGTTTGTTGCATATATATTTACAATTGTTATATCTCTTGATGAGTTGACTTCTTTACCATTGCATAATGATCTTTGTCTCTTGTTACAATTTTGTCTTAAAGTCGATTTTGTCTGATATATATATAGCTACCCTGCTCTCTTTCCGGTTGCATGGAACATATTCTGTCCTCCCATGACTGTGATCCTTTGTGTGAACTCAAAGCTGAAGTGAGTCTCTTGTAGGCAGCATAGAGTTGGTTATTTTTTTTAAATCTGTTCAGGTACTCTATGCCTTTTGATTGGAAAATTTAATTCATTTACATTTAAGGTAATTAGAGATAAATGAGGACTTACTAATGCCATCTTATTAATTTTGTCTGGCTGTTATGTGGTTCCCTTTTTCTTTTATTTTTTCGTCTTTCATTGTGGATAGATAATTTTCCATAGTGGTATTCTTTGATTTCCTTCTCTTTATCTTTTTGTATCTACTACAGGTTTCTGCTTTGTAGTTACTTTGAGGCTTACACAAAACATCTTATAGACAGAACAGTCTATTTTAGACTTAGAAAAATTTTGATTGGATCACACACAAAATCCGTACCCTTTTATGCCCCATAAATTATGTTTGCATATTTCTTTTTATATTGTGTATCCATTAACAAATTATGATAGCTATAATTATTCTTAATACATTTTTTTCTTTAAGCCTTAAGCCAGAGTTAATTGATTAAAACAACGCCATATTACAGTGTTAGCATAATCTGAATTTGATTATATACTTAAATTTATTAGCAACTCTTATGTTTTTATTGTTTTTGAGGAAGATTAACCCTGAGCTAACTACTGCCAGTCCTCCTCTTTTTTGCTGAGGAAGCCTGGCCCTGAGCTAACATCTGTGCCCATCTTCCTCTACTTTATATGTGGGACACCTACCACAGCATGGCTTGCCAAGCGGTGCCATGTCCACACCCAGGATCTGAACTGGCAAACCCCAGGCCGCTGAGAAGCAGAAAGTGCAAACTTAACCGCTGCACCACCGGGCAGGCCCCAACATCTTTTATGTTTTTATGTTTTACTGTTACGAATTAGTTTTCTGGGTTGGCAGATTGATGGTGCCCATAAGCAGCACTACTGTTGGAGTCCTTGAGCAGCTTGGTGCTAGAGTGGGTCAAAACTTGGAATGATGGAACTCAGACTGGCATTATGGCCCACCAAGACCCTGGGTCAGCAGGTGCCTTTTTGGAGCCTAGGTTTATGATGTTGATTAGGAGCCTGAAGCCACAGTAGTCACTCAGGGCCATGGAGATCAGCTAGTGCTGTGATATGTCAGGAGCCTGGGTTTGCTGAAGCCTGCTGGGATCCTCCTGGAGCTATGGGAGAGAGACAGTGCTGGGATTCTGGGGCCACTGGAGAAAGCTGTGGCTGTGGGAGCTGGCAGATGCTGCAACAGATTGGAAGCCTGGGTTCATGGGAGCCTTCAAGGGGACTTGAAGTAAGAAGCAGCCTGGAGCTACAGGAGCCACTTTTGGCCATCTTTTGGAGCCACTTTTGAGACATCTGGGGCTGCTGGAGGTGGCCAGCACTTGAGTCGGCCAGGAACCTGAGTTCACATGGGATCTCTGAGAGTCTAGAGCCAATGAAGCCATCTGCAGCCATAGGAGCTGCCTGTAGCTCTTGGACTCGGTAGGTACTGGCTTGTTCTAGAGTCTAGGTTCAAGGAATGCCACAAGGAACTTGGTGCCACAGACATTGTTTGGAGCCACTGGACACGGTGGGTGCCAGGAAGTTGCACCCAGTTTCATACAGGCCTGCAAAGAGTCACCTATGGCTGCAGGTGTTGGCCAGGTTCTGGGGGTGGTTGGCTCTTGGGTCCACAGTGAAATTGGGCACTCACTTCATCCTCCTTCTCCTATGGGGAGGGTACCTCTGTCTGTGCTGGGCTACTTTGGCTTGCAGGAAGGGTAATGGGGGTCATGGGAACCTATCTTTCCTCCCCTCCTCAATACATCTTTCGTTATTTACTGTGCTTTACCCAAGTGCTGTTATTCCTTATCTGGAATTTTGGCTCTTGTGAAGGTATTTTCATGTGCAGATAGTTCAAATTTATGTGTTTATTTTGTGGGGGGAATAAGTGGTAGAAATTCCCGTGGAGCTATTTTGCTGACATTGCTCAAGAAGTGCCACGTGTGCCTCTTTACTCCAAACACTTTCCTAGTGTTTTAGTTAAAAGCTTATAACCTGGTTCTAATCATGAGAAAACCTCAGACGAATCTAAATGAATGGACAGTCTACACAATTAACTGGTCTTCACTCTTGAAAACGTCAAACTCAGGAGAATAGAAATGTTGAGAAACTGTTAAAGATTAATGGAGATAAAAGGTCATGATGGTTAAACATACTGTGAAATCATTTTGGATCTTATAATAAAATAGCTGTAGACATAGACACCATTATAGATGTAGTATAGACATACCCACCAAAGATAAAATAATATAGACACAAAAGGTATTGTTAAGACATTTGACAACAATTGCATAGGGTACAGAGATTATAGAATGTAATACAGAGTATGTAATATGAGATTTTGTTTATGCAGATCTAGTCTGTATTTGAAATTTTGTTTAATTTTGTTAGTTTTTTATCAAGCTGATTAATTGTATCTTAGAACCATATGAATACTATTTCATTCCTGTTTGTGCCATTTGCTTTAATTCATTTCTAGGATATGCTGGCATAGTTGTGTCTTATTACTGGGTTTTCAAGAAGGGACATGTTATAACTTACTTTGCGTTCGCTCTCTCCTCAGATTCCAAATCTTCAAAACAAGATGCGTGTTTAGCATTTTCTTTCCAGTCAAAGATAGTTGCAAATAATTTTTTCCATCATTTGTGGATTCAGGACTCAGAGTTCAAGATTAATATTCTTGCATTCTGTCTGATGTCCAGTGCCTGAAAATAACTGTCTTCTATATTTTATTTATTTCCTGATTTGTATTGGAAGACTAGTCTAGCATTATGGTACTATTTGCATTGACATGACTAGATGTGCAATTTTCTGTTTTGATATTAAAATGTTTTGTTCGCAATAGAAAAAAAGGCATGCAACTAAAATTAAGCAAACCATATTTTGCTTAAAATGACAGATTTAAAACAGACATTTTTATATGCTTCCTCCCCCAAATGATTAAATGATAGTGAAGTTATGAAAAATGTTCACTTTCACAGAAACTACAACAGAGGAGAAGAAGGAACTGTAAATGGGAAAAACCAGTTGTTAGGTATAATGGGAGAGTTTGTTCAAAGGAGAGTTAAAACTATAAGTTTACTCTCCACTTGAAGAGTCTGGAAACAAACTATAGATTGTAGAGTCTGAAGAATTTGAAGGAGAGATTAGCCCTGGAAACATCAGGCACTGGAAAGAGGGATGTAAGGATGAAAGATATACATAAATGTGTGTCTTTATTTATTATAGACGTTACTCATTTTTAAGCCCTTAATTTACTCTCTAGAATTCAGGTAACCTTTCTTACACTAAGATGAAAGAATAGTGGGTATGTTTTACTTCTGGAGAAACTGATTGAAAAATTGATATTTGTAACCTTTTGAAATCTCTGTATTCCTTCTCAATGAAGCTCAGCTATAGATAAAATCAGCCTATGCACTTGACACTGCGAATAAAATTCCTTGCTCTTAATAATGAAATTAGAGAATAGGATCATCAGGTGGGTGTGCTAAGTCTCTAATTTGAAAGATGGAGAACAAAATCACAGTAATATTAACAGAGGGAAAAGAATTAAAAACCAGAAACATTGCAGAAAGGAAAGGAAAAATTGAAACACACAGTAAAAATTCTGATTGAAAAGGCAAAAGGATAATTCATCCAAAGACAACTGTATAAAAAGTTATTAATATTTGAAAGTATAATACCAGAGAAAAAAACATTGTCATAAAAAAGATGGAAGAACAGTTGTCAGTTATGACAACTTTCATCAAAAGTTAAAATAAGTAACAGATTTAAGGTCAGAGGGAAATGATTAGAAATTAATACCAATTCAGAAATTCCAAGGAATAAATTTTCTGAGAGAGCAAAGAGGAAGAAAAGTGAAGGATAGTGTCAAATAAAAAATTGTAAGATAACTCATCAGAATGAAGGAAATGAGTTTAAAAAGTGAAAGGATCTATTATTTTCTCAGAACAATAAGTTATAAACGAAAACATTACACCATGGTACATTTTTGTGAAATCTTTGAGCTCGAGAAACAAAGAGACTACCTTCAGATCATTCAGACAGAAAATAAATAATAATATGAACATAAAATTATGGCAAATTTTAATCAGTAAGGAGGAGGGAAGAAAGAGAAACATCCTCAAATCCTAAGGAAATCAAATTTCTGATTCAGATTCTTTACCAGATCAAAGTGGCAATCCTGTTGAATGCAGAATACTTGCATATCTGGAAAATGTATTGCTTTATTGTTTGTGTTTGGCTCTCCAACGTGCAATGAAATGTTGCTGGTTATACTACTATAAATTTAAAATTTTTGTCTCTGAAATATTACAGCTCAAATACAATATCTTTATCTAAAAAATAATTTAACCCAGGAACACATGATAAAGGTTAGCATAAACAAAAACCAATTAAGGTGCTAAATTAAAGAAGGAAATTTAGGTTTTAGAATACAAATATAAACCAAATACCTCTCTCAGTTATACTACCTGCTTTGTCAAAATCGTCACGAACCCCCATCAGGAATTGTGACATGGCAACCTGTCCTTCACAGTCAGCTCTCTCTACAGAGTGGCCATGTTCCAATACAAGTTAATCATGCCACTTCTCTACTCTAAACCATC
>NW_025800234.1:3034-4938 GCF_021613505.1 Equus quagga | reverse complement strand
TGTCTCTTGGTGAAAGAAAATGGCGTTCCAGCTTACCTTTGGGGTTGACTCACTGCATTGCTTTTAATGAAGTGGTACCAGTGAATGGGTCTAGCCCACAGTAGGTACTCAATAAATGATGAATGAAACATTTTAATGCTAGAATTAATTATAATCCTGCCCATAGATGTATAAACACTAAAAAATAAACGTATGATGTACTGATTGCACTAATTCCTCAGATTTATTATAGGCTGATTCCAATTAAGCAAGTCAATGAAGACAAATGTAACACTACTTTCCCTCTAGAATAAAGCAGATTGATACATTATAGTTCTTGGACAACATGCAAGCCCACGAGGGACTATCAGCAGAGGTAAAATAGACAAGCTATTCAGGTCCCCCGTTTCTCCCTAGCAAGATGACAGTGAAGTCAGAGTTTTGAGATTCAATTGAATTTTCAGAGGAATCAACACCTGTAATCATCTCCCATTGAAATGAGAATTTATAATATCCTTCTGTCCTCATGATGAGCAGTATTTTCACTAGAAGCAAACTTCAGAAGACTGCTGGAACTTCTGTGTACCAGAATTGGTGGTATATTCTTAAATAACCTTCAGAAGAAAATACATTTTAGCTTTAAAAGATTTTAGATTTAAAATTTTGTTTTGGATTTAAGAAAAAACAGTAGTTAAAATACTCATTTAAAAAATATGAAAACTATCAAATCTAAAGAGATCTTTTTATTCTCTGTTTCACAGATTGTTCAGTTTAACAATGCCAGCTTTCTGGGGTGAGTCTCAATGGGAAAACATATAATTTGTTCTTTACTTTAGAATTAAAGAATCATGACCTACCGTGTATGATTTTCAGTAATTTAATTATAACATTTTGAGAGTATATATGACGAGTATCAGATTTTATAACGGTTAACAATGTATTTTATCACTTAGTGCATTAAGCTGAAAGTGTGTTAAATGTTAAATAAAATCACAATAATCAATGGGAAGTAGATAGTAAGTAATGAAGGATGAAACTCAAGATGAAATTAAAAGTAACAATGGTAAGTGTTTAAAACAAAGGCATGCAATACTTTTCAGCCTCTAAAATATTAGTGGCGTAAATATTAGACAGATAGAATCTTTAACAACGCTATCTTTGAGGCAATACTTCCTGCTCATTTTATCTCTCTCACGCTAGAAGTGACAGATATGATAATGTCTATTTTGGGCCTTAAACTTTTTTTTTTGGTGAGGAAGATTGGCCCTGAGCTAACATCCATTGCCAATCTTCCTTTACTTTGTATACAGGATGCCACCGCAGCATGGCTTGATGAGCAGTGTGTAGGTCCATACCCAGGATTGAACCCGTGAAACTTGGGCCACCGAAGCAGAGCATGTGAATTTAATCACTATGCTACCAGGCCAGCCCCAAATTTTGGATTTTTTTATCATTCACCGAAGGGCTGTGATACAATAAGAGAAGAATTCACAGTATTTTTACAGAGATAGCAGCAGAGATATATTAAAACTAATTTTGTCATTATAAATGTATATTTTAAATAACCCAAAAGAGTTTTACATTTTAGCTGCGATGCATTCCAAACTTTTTTGTTGTTATTTTCATTAAAATATCTGGACTTGTTTCTCTAATATATTAAAATTATTTTATATTACTACTTTTACAAATCCAACACTAATGTTCACTCAGGATTTTTCCATTATCCATCACCATGGAGAGAGATTGAGCATAAAATTTAGAGGCATGAGAATAAAGACAGGGTGTGGGGGGAAATATTCTATAGTACAGTCTTAATATTAATATTTTGCTAAATTTACATGAACGTTGCTGAGTAAAATCTGTACAAACAGAAGACACTAACATGTCACTGCAAAAGGAATGGACACCCACATGCTTTCATCAGA
>NW_025800234.1:0-3024 GCF_021613505.1 Equus quagga | reverse complement strand
AAAAACAATTTTAAACTTACTAGTTGTGGGGGAAGAAGTCACATGAAAGGGGGAATAATGAAGAAAAGTGAATAAATTGGTGAATAGGAAGCCAACCATCTTAGCTCATATGAAGTAGGATTTCTGATGCCTGCAGTCACCAGGCTATCTGTCAAATGAGAAAAAAGTGCAGTTAGCTCAATCTCTTATTAAAATTTTAAATATGAGAACATCTCTAAGCTGAGTCTTTGGCAGAGAATAAGTAGGTTAAAGATTTTATGGAATACATTGAGGAAGGTCTGTAAGAGTTCATTTTTTCTAAGGGTTGTTCAACTCCTTGGAAGGTGAGCTGAAAGTGAGGTTGTGTCAGTCATGGGATAGGATGTACGGACAGGAAGACCGGAAAACAACTTAGCAGTCGTTGGTTTGTCAATTTGGGTTTATTGAGAAACATGGGGAGGATACTCTGTTGTTCGAGTTTTGTTAAGGTAAGTTGAAATTTTCAGTCTTTTGTCATCTTTCACAGGACGCATTTAAACAAAATAATAATGACATGTATTTTAACTGAAAATAAAGTGGTTCAATAAAGCAATATTATTCACATAATGCTTGGCGATTAATACGCTGGCTAGGAATTAGATGGAAGTAATGTTTACGGTAAATATGCCGTGTGATTGCCGTATGGAGATACACAATATATGCTCAACATTTAAAGTCTTGATATTGTTGTTTTAATCCTCTATCCTTTTTTTTATACAGGTTATGCCTCCAGTAATGACAAATCTCACGTTTGTGACAGAATATACCCTCACAGGATTTTCGACCAATAAAAATATGTACATTTTGCATTCAGTGCTCTTCTCCTTGATTTAATTCTATGCCCTCATGGGAAATGTCTTCATCATCATGATCACAACTTTGGACCAGCATCTCCACACCTCCGTGTACTTCTTCTTGAAGAATTTATCCTTCTTGGATCTCTGCCTAATATCAATCACAATTTCTACATCCACTGCC
Organism: Equus quagga; assembly: GCF_021613505.1. Lineage (NCBI taxonomy): Eukaryota > Metazoa > Chordata > Mammalia > Perissodactyla > Equidae > Equus > Equus quagga. The sequence continues at coordinate 2,028 of NW_025800234.1, read as the reverse complement.
AACTCTTTGATTCACATTAACTACATCTCATTCCTTAGCTGTGTTGCCCAGGTCTTTCTCATGCTTTTTCAACAACCACAGAGCTGCACTCCTCACAGTGCTGTGCTTTGACCACTATGGTGCCACCTTCCATCCCCTGCACTATGAAGTCATCGTGAACAGGGATGCATGTGTTCAGTCAACCACCGTGTCTTGGCCGGGTGGGGATATGAGTGCCGTGATGCACACAGCAGGTACCTTCTCCTTATCCTATCGTGGGTCTAATATATTCCATAAGTGCTTTTGTGACATCTTGCAGTTATTGGCTATTTCTTGCTCAGAAAATTGAATAAGAGAAATTTTTCCTATCCTCATTAGAGTGGTGTTGAGTATCTGCTGTTTTATTTTCATCATCGCTTCCTACATCTGCATCTTCTCCACTGTCAGGAAGATCCCATCAACAGAAGCGTCAAAAGGCTTCTCCACCTGCCTTCCTCATCTGATGCTCGTTGTATTAAGTATCTCCAATGGATTCTTTGCTTATCTGAAACCTACTTCAGTGACTTTTATTTCAGACCCTATGATTTCTATGTTCTACACTGTGGTGACCTGAACATTTACTCTCATCTGGTATAGTCTAAGAAATAATGCCGTGAAAATGTCTCTGGGGATATTATTAAAGGAAATTTTTACCAAAAAGTGAAAACTATCTCTTCGTTTGTTGCAATAATAGATGCCATCTACAATTATACACAACTTATTTCTTGATATTTTTACTTCAAATCTTTTTAAGACAATTTTTAGAGCATTTTTAGGTTTACAACAAAATTGAGAGGAAAGTATAGAGATTTTCCACATAACCTGTACCCCTACACTTGCATAGCCTCCCCCATTAGCCATATAGCCCACCAGAATCATTCATGTTTTACCAAGAAAGATTTATATTAATATCTCATAATTACCCAAAGTCTGTACTTTACACTAGGGCTTCTCTCGTAGTGTTGTACATTCTATGGGTTTGGACAAACGTATAATTGCATATATTTATTATTATAACACCACACAGTATTTTTAGTACCCCCCAAATCCTCTGTGTTCTGCCTATTTATTTCCCTTTTCTCCGTCTACCTCTGGCAAAAACCCATTTTTTTACTGCCTCCATAGTCTTGGCTTTTCCAGAATCATACAATATACATTTTTAGACCAGCTTCTTTTACTTGGTACTGTACATTTAAGCTTCCTCCATGTCTTTTCATGGCTACATATCTTATTTCCTTTTATCAGTGTATTCACTGATTCACTTATTTATCCACCTTCTCAGAGACAGCCAGGTTTCTTCTAAATCGTCAATCAAGAATGAAGCTTCTATAGACATCCTTGTGCAGTTTTATATATGTAAATAAGTCTTAATTTCCTTTGGGTAAATACCTAGGAGCATGATTGCTGGATAATATGGTAAGAGTTTATTCATATTTACAAGAAATCACCAAATTTTCCTCAAAATGGCTGTACTCTTCTACATTCTCACAAGTAATGTACTAGAGTTTCTGTTGCTTTGTGTTCTGGACTTTGGCCTAACAGGTGTTTTTTTTAATCTCATTGTTTTAATTAGCATTTTCCTGATGATGTGATTTATGGAGCATCCCAAATGTTTATTTGATATCTGCAAGAAAGGGCCAGAGACCTATTTGAAGAAACTATGGCCAAAATTTTCCCGTATTTGAGTAAAAGCATGGATATGTACATCCAACAAATTCAGTGAACTCAGGAAATACACACAGAGATACATTTAATTGAACATTTGAAAGACAGAGAATCTTGAAGACAGCAAGAGAAAAAAAAACTCATTGTGTGAAAGGGAATCTCAAAAAGATTATCATTAAATTTCTCTGCAGCAGAAATCTTGCAGGCCAAAAGGCAAAGTCACGACATATTTAAAATACTTACTGAAAGAGAACAACTGCCAAGTGAGAATTCTACATAGAGTACAACTGCCTTTCAAAGTCATGGAAAAATTAAGACATTGCCAGATAAACAAAACCTGAGGGA
>NW_025800233.1:0-1794 GCF_021613505.1 Equus quagga | reverse complement strand
ACTCTGAAGTCTAAATCTATGTGGATGTAGATCTGAAAGCTATAGGTTATTATAATGTTGGGTTATGGCAGTCAATTCACATAAAACCAGAAATCCCAAAAGGGATGCAGATTTACAACCGGAAGCTTTGGAGACAGAAAGAGGTTAGAGAAGATGAACTTCCAAGTATTGGTAATCACCTCAACATACTCAATGATGCTACAGAAAGGTAGACCTTTGCAAAGAGATGAAGAGGAATACTACCAAGAGAACATGTTCCGTGCTAAACTCATGAACCAACAGAAAACGTTACCGTTCATGAAGTTACTACTGATTCCTTCACGAATGATCGAAGCAGGCCAACATCTTCACAGGTCAGGTCAAAGGGTGGTGCAAAAGTCCAATTCAGGGCCAGCTCTGTGATGTAGCACGTAGGTGACTACGTTCCACTTGGGCGGCCCGGGCTTCACCAGCTAGCATCAGGGTTGCAGATCAGATTACTAGCATTAGGAAATACAGATTTCAAGGTATGGTGGGCACAGAGATCATAAAGAAGGAGAAATTGTCACGAGACCTTAACAATACGGATCAGAAAAAGAGCCATGAGAATATGACAATCAATGAACGCATCAGGAACACTTCCCCAAATGATGAAGAAAGGAAAACATGTAACCTGCCAAGTGGAATTTTTAGACTGCTAGGAGATCACACGATCATTGTGCATCAGGGGATTGCCTGGGCAACTTCCAATTGGGAGGGCCTCCAGGACTTTCTCTGAGGAAAGTCCACCCAATTGGGCATATACACAATGGATAAGATATAAAACAAGGGATAATATTAAAGGAAAGACACTGGTGGGTAGAAGGAACGTAGTATACCTTTCAAGTTCCACGAGAAAGTTAGAAACTGACAAGATCTCCAGAACAAGGAAAACTATCCTACCTGGAAAGGTGGAGTCGTCAGACTGATATGAGATGGCTCTGAAACACTGTGTGCCTGGAGGTTTGCAGGACAACTTAGAATTCTGAGGGTGTTTATGACGTCACGGTGAACATGTCACCCAAGATGTCAGCAAGTTTAGAGTCCGAGGATTTCCGTGGCTAGGATACCCACGTGAGAGATATCCAGAAACAGCTTTTCCAAACAGAAGCCGCACACAGAAACTTGAAGAGATCAAAGAGGCACTGATTCAAGGGATAAGAAAGGAATCATTGGGAAGAAGGGATACTAGAGGGGCAAGCACTGAGAGGAGAACATTGTTATCTACTCAAGTAGATGTGGAGGCCGTGCTGATTGAAGCTTGCAACTTGATTTGAAACAAGAGGCTGGACTTGGGGCTTATCAGAGTTGTCCTTCTGCCTTACTCATAATCCCAAGTCAAGAATGATCTCTTGAGGATATTGAAGAAAAGAATTGAGGTCTCCTTTCCTAAGTCCCTAGCATTCTTTGAAGAGAGGTCTCCCTTTGCATAGCTCTGGCGTCACGGGGTCCCACTGGGTACATGCTAATGTGTCCCAAGACATCTCTGTGAAGACTTAAAGGTATGGATGATTGTCATGCTTGGGGTGTGTCCTTTGGTTTGGAGGGCTCTAGAAGTGTGTTTAAAAGCACCCTTTTCGAGACGGCTTCGTTCCTGTGTGAAGGCTGCCCTCCCAGGCTACAGTGCTCAGTCGGGCTCCAATGAAATTCTCTCCCCCACCTCTTGCCATGGAAACAGTATTGATTACTTGTTCTGACAACATATGGAAGGAGGTTTGCTGAAAATTAGCACATTGCCGTTATATTTAAATAAAAATACACCTGCCAAAGTTCAGA
>NW_025800232.1:0-1290 GCF_021613505.1 Equus quagga | reverse complement strand
GGAGTACCCCTCAAAACAGGACTGGGTTCCAGCTCTGTGACCTTGAGCAAGTCCCTGCCCCTCTGGGCCTCGTTTCCAGGTCTGCACCTCTAAGAGGTGGAAATTAGGGGAAATTCAGATATTTCCATTCACTGGCATGAAACCTTGCACGGTCTCCTGTTTGACTTAGAATCAGACCCAAGTGCCTCGTGTTGGCCTATGTGGTGGGCAGCCTCCACCATGGCTCCTGGTGCTCACTGTCTTCTGCTGTGCGCATCCTTGTGGAACACAGTGGTCAGGAACTGGCTTCTGAATAGAATGCAGCCAAGGTGATGGGATGGCAGGCAACCCAGGGTTAAGAATAAAAATCCTGGCCCTTCCTTCTTACTCATTTTTTCCAGTCCCCTCCCTCTTTCCCTCCTCCTGTTTCCATCTTTCTGTCTCTCTCTCTGCCTCTTAATTCTCTGGAACTGAGGGAGCAAGTGTGCATGTTTTCAGTTGCCCTATGAAGAGGCTCTATAGGAGAGAGTGGAGGGAATGATCGGCCAACAGACACGCAGGATCTCAGATTTTCAGTCCAAACAAAACCCATCAACACGCATGTGACTGAAGTTGGGACCAAACCCTCCCCAAGTCGAGCCCCAATAGAGACACAGGCCCTGCTTCAGAGAGACCTTGAGGCAGAAGCACCCAGCCGAGCCGTGCCCCCTTCCTGGCACACAGAATTTGTGAGATGTTAAGGATTTGTACTTTTTGGGCTCAAGCTCTTGGAGCAATGTCATCAGAGAGCGATGGCAAAAAGCACAGCCTACCAGTTCCCACCACCTGGCCCTGCCGTGCCCCCATCTGCCCTCTGCTCCCTTCTCAGGCTCCTTCTCACCACACCCCCACCCTTCTGCCCTTCTCTGGTCACACTCACTTCTTCCTGTGAGTCTCTGCACCAGTAGTGCCTTCTCCCTGACACTCAAACTGTTCCCAGACACAGGCCGGCGTGCCTCTCATCTGGCACTCTGCTCACAGCAAATGTCACCTCTGTGAGGCCTTTCAGAGCCTCCCAGGCACAGGCTCCATCATCACAGATCTCCCACCTGCAAGGGCATATCATGATGTCCTCCTTCTTGGTCTCATCTGGATAAAGGGAGTCCATGAAGGAGGGCTTTCTGCTTGGCAGACGCAGAGGCAGCTTCTTCCAGTTTCCTCAGGATCATGACTGTCTCTTCTGGGCTGAATGTTTCAACTCCCAAGTCCACTGTGAAAGGAAACCCTCATTCCCTTGCTTTCAAGGGTCTGGTTTCCCCAAGAACACAGGGA
>NW_025800231.1:0-2266 GCF_021613505.1 Equus quagga | reverse complement strand
TGGCTCTGAAAGTGGGGGAGCTGGTACTGCAGGCAGAGAGAGGCTCCGTAGGGGACAGATGGCCAGGCAGTTGACTAGAGCAGCAGAGGGGAGAGAGAGAGTTGAGGAGGGTGGAGGAAGTAAGACGGGCAAAGTGTGGAGATGGATTGGATGTGAGGGGACAGAGGAGGAGAGAGCATTTAAGTGGTGGCTTGTATTAGAATAGGTAGGATGTGGAGCTAATAAGCAGATGCATGTCAAAAACATGGAAAAATGTACAAAGCTTATAGAGAGACTATGCCATTGTCATAATTTTTCTCCCCCTGGGTGCTGCACTTTGAAACTTTAGAAGCTTTTGAGTCCATGTCACTCCAATCCTGTGTTGGGATGTATCATTTCTGTTTGTTTGTTTCTTGTGTTTTGTCTCCCAAGGCCTCTGAAGTCCTTGTCCCTCTTCCTGTCTGCCTTACAGGAGGGAGCTCTCCCACTTTGGGGTGAAGGTGGCTATTATCGAGCCTGGTTCCTTCAAGACCAGCCTGACCAATAATAACAGAATTTCTCAGAGCTTCCGGGAGGCATGGGATCACGCCAGCCCAGAGGTCAAGGAGATCTATGGGGAGAAATTCTCTGCATCCTGTGAGTGAGCTGTGGGCCCTGGGGAAAGAAGCAAACCTTTGTCTGGAAACCTGAGTCCATCATTAGCGCCTCCTCGGATCTCAGGTCCATGCTTTCAGTTCTGACTCAGCCACACGGTGGGGACATTTGGTTTCATCCCATGGTCCCATGTGGTCTTCTGGTATCCTAAGGAAGAGATCCAGACTTGTTAGAGCTGGGGACCACAGGTTCATCTGAATCTCTCATTATGTTGAATAGGAAACTGAAGCCAGAGAGGGAAGACACCTCTGGACTCATGGCAAGCTGGTATTATAGCAGCTGGGTTTCAGGTGCCTAGATTTCCAGTGTTTGTAGAGATCTCCAGCTTATGCAGTGCACATACAGCCATGAGTCATTTAAAGATGAGGGTAGGTTTTGAGAAATGTGCTGTTAGGCCCCCCTTTTTTTTAAAAAAGATGGTCCCCAGAGCCAACATCTGTTGCCAATGTTCCTTTTTTTTGCGTCTTCTCCCCAAAGCCCCCCAGTATATACTTGTATATTCTAGTTGTAGGTCCTTCTGGCTCTGCTATGTGGGATGCCACCTCAGCATGGCTTGATGAGCAGTGCCATGTCTGAACCCAGGATCTGAACTGGTGGAACCCTGCGCCACGGAAGCGGAGTGTGAGAACTTAACCACTCAGCCACGGGGCTGGCTGCTGTTAGATCCTTTTGTTGCCGTGCAAACATCATAGAGTCTACTTACACAAACCTAAATAGCATAGCCTACCACACAGCCAGGCTATATGGGACTAATCTTATGAGAGCATTGTCGTAGATAAGAAGGCAGTTAAGCAGAGCATGACTGTATTCCCAGGATACAGTGAGAGAGGGCTTAGCGTGGAGAATGTTCCTGGGGTAAGAGTTGGGACACGCTCTAATGATTCCCTGAATTCCATTTGGAGCGCGATTTGGGGGAGCCCCGGAAGTTTTACAATCTTTTCTGTTAAATTGATCCCAAAGCAGGGTTATTGGGAAGTGAAAATATATTTGGATGGTGTCTCCTTCTTGACAGTCATAAAATCAACTAAAATCTTGGTGCCAAAGTGGTCTCAGGCTGTGTCCTTGGTGACAGACTGCATGGAACATGCCCTGACCGCCTGCCACCCCCGCACCCGATACTCAGCTGGCTGGGATGCCAAGCTCTTCTACCTCCCCATGAGCTACATGCCCTCCTTCTTGGTGGACGCCATCTTCTACTGGAGCTTCCCAAGGCCCGCCAAGGGCCTGTAGCCCAAGCCTGGGGTGCTGGTATGGTGAAGCTGAGCTCAGTGTGAGGGAGGGATACACAGGGGGAGGGAAATAGAGTGGGGAGAGGGGCTCTCATGTCACTAGGGGAACACATTTCAGCCCGCTCCCCCCCTCCTCCCCAGTCTTCTCCTGGGACATTACTCAAGAATCTGGGGGTATAAGGAGGAAAGAACCAAATTGTATAGCTGAGGAACTGGGACCCATTGCACACGTCATCATCTGATCCTTAAGAGGCCTCTCAAGGCTCTGAGCCTCAGGGCTCTTCTGCCACCCTCAGGATCCACACTTTACAGAGATTGTGAGCAGCTGGGGGACACTCAGCCTCACCTGAGCCTGCTCTGACTCTGTCCTCCTCGTCCGTTGTGCCTTGGCCCTGGCATGTCTT
>NW_025800230.1:0-2547 GCF_021613505.1 Equus quagga | reverse complement strand
ATAAAGCTCACCAGTTATGAATGTAAACTTTGTTTTGAGCCTTTTTACTAATACTTATGGAGAAGACCTTCGAGATGCTAGACTCTTTCAATGGCACACTTATGGCCATTTCTCCTTTCCCCTCCTTTCTTTTTGTCAGTCTTAAGAGTGAGTGATGGGCTAGATAGTAGTTCCTGGAGAGGGGGGATGATAATTCTTTTCATGATAAAGGAACTAGATGGAATCTGAACTGCCTCTAGAGCTGTCTTTCCAGTCTTGCAAGGATTTTCTAAGGACAGTTGCTCTTGATTTCTCAGAAACTGGACTGTAACTTGAAGGACGTTCTAGGTTGATCTACCTGTCCAACTGCACCATAAAGGCACAGAGAAACCTCGCAAATTTTCGCCCAGTTGGAGTCTCTGGGGCATAACCCATACAATTGAAAGTGTTTCCAATTAGTTAGAATGCCCCTGAGTGGTGAGTCTCTGGGGATGCTTATGCCATTCCCCATGGCAGTAAAGCCAGTGTGCGACTGGCAGTGGACTGGAGAAGGGTGCAGTGGCTACAAACACCTGGAACTGGCTGGAGGCCTGGGCTCCCAGTACCCGGGTTGAGAGTTAAGGTCCTTGCAAAATATTTTCAAGTTGTTCGATTTTACAGAAGGTCCATGTTCTGGTCAGGTCCAGCCAGAACTTAAGCTCAACTTGGTGACAACAGATGACATGATGAGCAAAACAGAGAAAGGAAAAGAAGACACCAGACCTCACCCTCATGGTTTCTCTCAGAGGGTTCTCAAGATAAGAGTCACACAACAGTTCCTGTGCTGTGGCACACTACCATAGCACGACAGTTCACAAAATAAATCACAGGTCTCCTACCCTCATAGCCAACTCAGTAGGTGACTAAACTACTCAATGAGTCAATCGCCAAGAGAGGGCACGCTACTTAGGGTCGCTGGGGTGATCAGGCCCAGAAAGCCAAAGTTGGGGCTCCAGTGGTGGAGGCCTTGATCCTTGAAAGATTCCTTTGTTTCCCCAGTTGCAAAGTTCAAAAGGAGATGAAAATGGCCATTGTAACTCTAACAAAGATGAAAGAGACATGTCCATTACCTTGAAGATCACCCCTGACCCTACAGCAGCATCCTACATGTGGTTCCTACTGTGGGGTGCCTATAGCAAGGGGTGATGGGCGTGGCCCCCAGCATTGCATCCCTTGTGTACCTTCCCTGGTATGCCTGGCAGTAACAGGTGCCTGGTGAACATCTTTCCTATTCTGCCTGGCAGTAATAGGTGCCTGTTGAATGGTCCCAAAGAGAAAAGGAGAAGTTTAAGAGAGAACAGGATGGAGAAAAATAGTGTAGAATTTTCCACTGAGCTGGGGGACATTCTACCCAATTGCGTGTTGGAGCCATTCTCTGAAGAAGGGTTTCCCATACGCAACCAAAGGTTAGACTTTGGTACTTTCCTTGAATTGTAGTCCCGATTGAGACATTCACACAGTTCAGAGCATGGTGAGGTGCCATGGGAGGTATCCCAATCCAGCCTTAGGAAAAGAAACCTTCCAGGGGAGTCTTGCAGATTGCCAGCCATCCTAAGGACTTAAGTGGCCAACCCGTGCCCACCTAAAATTTGTATATTAGAGATAAAGTCAGGAAGGAATGGAGTAATTCACTCTACATCGCCCTTAGGCTTAAGGTACTGATTCTCTTCAAGCTGAATGCCATGATTTGCCCCATAGAGTAGCCATGGGCAGCAAACCTGGATTCATGCAGCCATCCAAGAGAGTTCCTGATGGAGAAGTGTATTTAGATCCATCCTTGAAAAAGAGAGATGCACAACGAAGAAAAGGGCACTTACCAGAAGTCGGGCTCACAAACCTATGAAGCAAGATTTCGATATGGGCCACAAGATATGATATGGGCTTGGCGAGCTGAAGAGTCAAAAGAAAGATTTCTTGGACTCTCAAATTCTGGAAGTGGTGCTCTTTTATTTATAGAATGGTACAGGACAACATGGCGACAGGACCCATGGGCAGTAAATAGTTGCTGCATGGGGACAGGACCTATGGGCAGTGAAGAGCTGCTGCTGCTGCTGCATGGGGAAAGGTTCCATGGGCAGTCAGAGGTCCTGCTGCTGTCCTGAGTTGAAGGTAAGGGCTAATTTTATAATGCATTGTTACGAGACATTTTTCCTGGAAAAAGAAAATATGATGTTAAAACTCATTAAATGATTTCAGTTCAGATGGGGTCTGGTTATTGTGTGGTCATATAGCATTAAATACGAATCTGGCCATATAGATAGGCATATAGGTGAGCATGAAATGGGCTTCTATCACTGGGACACCTCTAATTCATACCAAAAAAAAAAAAAAAACTCACCGGGTCATGTAGTTTGGTATGTAGGCCAGGTAACCTTGGGCTTTTTGAGCTGGGGCAGCCTTAATCCACATGGTTCATCATGGTCTTTCACAGCTATCTCCCATAGATATTCTTATCAGTCTTTTCTCCTCCATTCCAAGTTATGAATTTTGTATTTCTTTATTCACCATATGTTCTCTAGGGGTCCAGAT
>NW_025800229.1:0-1186 GCF_021613505.1 Equus quagga | reverse complement strand
TAATCTGGAGAGTCAACTAGCCTGAGTCACACACAGCTGGACTTTGTTTCCCTGTTTCTGCCCTGACTCCTTGAAATGGGCTGAACTGTGTCCCTCAAAACCCTATGCTGAGACCCTAACCCTGTTGTGACTGTCTTTGGAGATAAGGCATTGAAGGAGGTAATTAAGGTAATTAGGTCATAAGGGTGGTGCTCTAACAAGTGGGGCTGGTGTGTTTATAAGAAGAGGATGAAAACCAGGGGTGAGTGCACAGAGAAAAGGCCCTGTGAGGACACAGCAAGGACCCAGCCTTCTGCAAGCCAAGGAGAAACCAAACCTGCCAGCACCTTGATCTTGGACTTCCAGCCTGCAGAACTGTGAGGAAACACATGTTTGTTGGTTAATCTGCCACATCTGTGGTATTATGTTATGGCAGCCCTGGCAGACTCACACACCACTGGTGGACTCTGTCCCCAGGGCAGCCTACCCCAGCATCCAGGAATGGCTGCTCGAGTAGAGAAAAACAGAAAATGGATTGAAACCAAGGACAAGTTGTGGGGGCAGACATTGAGAGCATGAGCACACATGTTCAAGAGAAAGTTCCCTGAACTGAGTATCAGAGCTGCTTTTGGCCACACAAACAAAGGAAGCAGCTGACGTGGCCAAGGAGTGGGGGCTCCACAGGGAAGCCCCATGGCTGAGGGGACAGGAGGTTTTTGTCTCACTTCCCCATGGGCCTGCAGCACTGTGTAACTACTACCACTGCTGTCATAGGAACCACAGTAATAATCGGCCTCGTCCTCAGCCTGGACCCCAGAGATGGTCAGGGTGGCTGTGTTGCCAGACGTGGATCCAGAGAATCGATCTGGGACCCCTGAGGCTCGTTTGTTACTACTATAGATGAGGAGTTTGGGGGCTGTTCCTGGGATCTGTTGGAACCAGCCCACATAACTACCACTACTATACCCGACGTTGGAGCTGCTTCCAGAGCAGGAGATGGTGACTGTCTGGCCCAGGGTCCCAGACACTGAGGCGGGCTGAGTCACAGACTGGGCCCAGGATCCTGGAAGTGAGAGAGTCACAGACATGGTGATTCCAGGGACTAGAGAGAATGGGAGAAAGCAGGGTCCCACGCATCTTCCCAAGGCCCCTTCCCTTGTCCCCATATCTAGTCACCTGTGCAGAGAGCGATGAGGGTGAGGAGGAG
>NW_025800228.1:0-1024 GCF_021613505.1 Equus quagga | reverse complement strand
TGGGTCTAGTAAGAAAGGAGTCAGTGCGGCCTTACCAAGGGAATCACTCATAGAATACTGAGGGCAGATGGAGTGTGGGGGATCTGAGGAGGTGGTGGGACAGAGACACGTAAGATAGATGATCTTTTCGCAATGGTGCACCACTACAGAAAAGGAGTTATAGACAGCAATTTCTCTGTGAAATGTGAGGAAAGTTAAGTGACTTTGAATATGTTGGAAGGAATAAGGAAAGTGGAGAATATTAAAAACAGGCTGTAAATTACTGGCACATAAAAAGAAAGTAAAATTTCCAGGCTTTATGGATGCTTCCCAGTTGACGTAGATGATATTGGATATACAGTGGTACCAACATATGTTATGTGCTTTTCTTAGCAGTTAACATAAGACCAGCAGCAGGTAAGGCATGGCAGATAACCAGGATCTTCTGGGTTTGAAGTTTTACAAGACAGATATGAGCAGTAAGAAAGTTTGGATCATTCCAAGGGAATTATTGAGATCATAGCCCATGGAATCCTGGGATGATAGGAGAAGAGAATGAAGAGGAGAAGAGAAATGAAGGTGAGGATGTGGTGATCTGGCATCACTTCCAATCTTGAGGAAGGAGTATCTATTGTATGAGCATTTGAGTAAAAACTGGAAATCAGGAATTGGTTGTGGGTGGATATGTTTTCTGAGTTATTTATTTTTGCACAAGACCATTTGGGTTGACGGAAATATCTGGGATGTGGGAGTGAGTCACTAAGAGTCATGTAGATAATTTCACTATTAATTTAAGCTCTAAAGGAGCTCTGCATACCAAGTGGTCAATGGGAGAAAACATTTGCAAAACATATCCCTAGCAAAGTACATGTATTTATAATATACAAAGAGCTCTTACAACACAATAGTAAGAAGACAAGCAACACTTCCCTGCTTGCCAGGAGACAGCAGATCCGGCGTGTGATGAGCACCATGAATCCTGCCAAGCAAATGGGAGTGATGGTCTAGAAGGGGAGATATGGGCAGACAATTGTTCCTGTGAGCC
>NW_025800227.1:0-1213 GCF_021613505.1 Equus quagga | reverse complement strand
TGGGATGAGACGGCTCTGAAACACTGTGTGCATTGAGGTTGTCAGGAGAACTTAGAATCTGAGGGTGTTTATGACATCACGGTGAACATGTCACCCAAGATGGCCACATGTTTACAGTCCGAGGATTGGCCTAGTCTAGGAGACTCAAGTGAGAGATACCCAGAAACAGCTTTTCCAAACAAAAACTTGAAAGGTTCAAACAGACTCTGATTCAAGGGAGAAGAAAGGAATCATGGGGAACAAGAGATAATAGATGGACAAGCACAGAGAGGAGAACATTGTCACCTACTCAAGTAGATGGTGAGGTCATGCAGATTCAATCTTGGAACTTGATTTGAAACAAGAGGCCAGACTTGGGGTTTATCAGACCTACGTTGTCCTTCTGCCTTACTCATAATCCAAAGTAGAGAATGATCTCTTGGGGACGTTGAAGAGAAGTATCGAGGACCCCTTTCCTAGTCCCCTAACATCCTTTGAAGAGAACTCTACCTTTGCATACCTCTGGCCTCACGGGGGCCCACTGGCTACACGCTAAGGTTTCCCAAGAGATCTCTTTGAAGCCTTGAAGGCATGGACGCCTGTCATGCTTGGGGTATGTAGCTTGGTTTGGAAGGGCTCTAGAAGTGTGCTGAAAAGCAGCCTTTTCCAGAGGGCTTCATTCCTGTGTGAAGGCTGCCCTCCCAGGCTACAGTGCTCAGTTGGGCTCCAATGAAATTAACTCCCCCATCTCTTGCCGTAGAAGGAGTACTGATTCTGTGTTTTGACACCATATGGAAGGAGGTTGACTGAAAACTAGAACATTACCATGATATTTAAAGAAAAATACACATGCCAGAGCTGAGGATGTCAATCAAACAGTAACAGACTCTGTAGAAATAAAGTAAGCCAGTATCTAGATGTAATCTAGGGGAGCGTTCAAGGTTCAGGGCTGAACGTCGAAACTTCCCAAATCCAGGGAAAGAGACGGAAGGATTTCTTACCTGGAGAGAGGAATTCCTCAGACTCATCGAATTTGTCTCGGAACCATTGTGTCCGTGAAGGTGGTTGCCAGGACAACGTCTAACCTGGAGTTTCTCATCTCACAATGTCAAATGAACCAAGATGGACACGTGTCCTCAGTTCTCAGTTGGACGTAAGCTAGGATAGCAAAGATTCCTTCAACTGACAGATGGAAATTCAAAGACAACATCCAACAATCACCAAAGCACCCACA
>NW_025800226.1:0-1145 GCF_021613505.1 Equus quagga | reverse complement strand
TTGTCTGTAGGGTATTTCTGGATGAAATTACCCTTTGATTTGATGGGGTCAGAAAAGCAGTTTGTTATGCCTAATGTGAGTGGGCATCATGATTCCTTGGAGGGACTGACTAGAACAAAATGGTGGAAGAATGAATCATTAGCCATACTGCCTGGTTTCTAGAGCACTAGATCTGGAATAGAATTCTGCTGCTGCCCTGGGTGTTCCTGGCCCTCAGGTCTTAACCCAGACTGAATTACACCAACTGCTTTCCTCAGTCTCCAGCTAGAAGGCAATAGATCAGGAGGTTCTCACACTCCGTGATTGTATGAGCCAAATATTTATAATAAATCCCTTCATGCATATACCCTATTGGTTCTGCTTCTCTGGAGAACCATGACTAATACAACACTAAAGCAGAAGACAGACAAGTTTACCCACCAGCCAACATTAATTGGACAGGATAAGCAAGAGTCTATAGAATTCCCAGAGACCACGCAAGTGTTAATTTAAAACAACACTGGTACTTTGTGAAGAAAATGAGATTATTGTATTAATTGATGATAAATTAGAATTTACAATGCTGGTATCAAACATCCTCTGTACAGTAGCCCTGTGCAGCCCACTTAAAATGAAGGTGCCTCATGAAGACTAAACGTAGATTCTTGACGATTGAATAAAGCAGCACTGCATAGCATCAGAAATCACTGACATGATTTCAACAGTCAAAAATTACAACAAACTAAAAGAGACTGTTCCTCAGTGATTCATCTTACAATTCATTTTTTATCAACGTCAATCTTGAAAAAGAGCCAACTGCAATTTGCCTTCACATAGGAAAGGTCCTGATGTATACTAACTGTACTGACACAGTTCATCAAAGTTCACCTGCAGACATTTGGTTAGAAAGGACGCTGACTCGATGCTTGTCCCAAGTGTGATCGTGTATTATAATGACAATTTCAGCGTAGAAGAAAAATATGGACTGGCTTAAATGCGGTGGTGACACACATGAATAACAGAAGCTTGATAAATCCAGCACAGATCTGAGCTCTTGCAAAATGGGGAATTTCTTAGTAATTTCCTAAAAAGGAGCCATGTGTTCCATGCCACAGACCGCTAAGAATTAAATTAATGTTAGTGCCTAACCCTGGAATTAGGCAAGA
>NW_025800225.1:0-14690 GCF_021613505.1 Equus quagga | reverse complement strand
TCATGTGTAACACTGCAACTTGAGTCTCTGATTTTGTGTTTCAAATTCGGCGGTTATCTCTGATTTCATGTGTCACACTCCCTGTGACATCTCATGTTGTGTGTAATACTCCACCTGTTGTCTGGGACTTCTGGTGTAACACTCCCTCTGGCATCTCTGACTTTGCGTGTCAGACTCCTCATGTCATCTGTCTTCCTGGGTAACACTGCATTAGGCATCTCAGACTTCGTGTGTAACACATCCCCATGGCTTCACTGATTTTGTAAGTAATACTCCCACTGGTGTCCGTGTATTTGTGCACATCAGTTCCCTTGGCATCAGTGACTTCGTGTGTAACACTCCCAAAGCAGTTCTTACTTTGTGTTTCACAGTGCCCCTGACATTTTTTACTTCCTGTGTCACACTCCTCATGGCCTCTCTGACTTCGTGTGTAATGCTCTCCATGGCATCTCTGGCACCATGTGTAACACACCCCCTGGTGTCACTGATGTCATGTGTAACAATCAACATGCCATCTCTGACTTTGTGTGTCACATTTCCTATGGCATCTCTACCGTCGTGTTTCACAGTCACCCTGGCATCTCTACTTCATGTATTACATTCCCCCTGGGCCCTCTGACTTGGTGTGTAACACTCCCCATGTTATGTCTCAGCTCGTGTATAATACTCCACGGTGGCATCTCTCACATCATGAGTAACACTCCTCCTGGCATAGCTGCCTTCATGAGTCAAACCCCACTTGTCGTCTCTGACTTGGTGTGTCATATTAAGCCTGGAGTCACTGACTTCATGTATCACTTTCCCCCTGGTGTTTCTGACTTCGTGTGTAATACACCCCGTGGCATCTCTGACTTCTTGTGTAATACTCTCCTTTGTGACTCTGAGTTCATGCATCACACTCCCTCTGTCGTCTATAACTCCTTGTGTAACACTCCCACTGTTGTCTCTGACTCCATGTATAACACTACCACTCGTGTCTCTGATGTTGTGTGTAAGATTCCACATGATGTCTGACTCAATGGTCATACTCAACCTGTCATCTCAGACTTGTTGTGTAACACTGCACATGGAGTCTCCGACTTCATGTGTAACACACCCCTGATGTCTCTGACTTTGAGTGTAACACTCTACATGGCCTCTCAGTCTTGGTGTGGCACATGTCTCCTGGTGTCTCTGACTTCATTTGTAACAGTCATCGTAGCCTTTCTGCCTTCAAGTGTAACAGTCCCCGTGGTGTCTCGGACTTCTTGCCTAACACTCACACTGACATCTCAGATTTCCTGTGTAACATTCCCCCTGACATCTCAGATATCCTGTGTAAGACTCCCCGGGTGATCTCTGACTTTGGGTGTAACATACCAGGTGGTTTTTCTGAGTTTGTGTGTCACACAACACTTTGTGTCTCTGAGATCGTGTGTCACATTTCCCATGTGATTTTTGACTTTGTGGCACACTGCACCTTGGGTCTATCACTTCGTGTGTCAGACTTCATCTGGCATCTCTGACTTTGTGTGTGACACTACCCCTGGTGTCACGGACTTTTTATGTAAAATACCAATGGCATTTCTGACTCTGTGTGTAGCACTCCCCCTGGTGTCTCTGATCTTTATGTGTAACACTCCATGTGATGTCTCTACTTTGGGTGTAACACATGCCCTGGTGTCTCTGTCTTCGAGTATAACTCTCCAAGTGGCATTTCTTCCTTCATGTGTATTAATCCCTTGTGGTGCCTCAGACTTCATGTGAAACACTCCACATGCCATCTATGACTTCATGTGTAACACTCTCCTTGGTGTCTCTGACTTAGTGTGTAACAATCTACATAGCATCTTGGACTTCATGTGGTACGCACTCTCTCATGTCTCAGACTTCATGTGTAACATGCAACATGGTCTTTCTGCCTTCCAATGTAACACTCCCTCATGGAGTCTGGGACTTCTTGTGTAACACTCACACTGGCGTCTCTAATTTCCTGTTTCACTATCTGCCTGGCATCTCTGACTTTGTGTGTCACACTCCACTTGGCATTTCTTACTTTGTGTGTAAAGCTCCACATGGTCTCTCTCACTTCGTGTGTAAATTTCCCCTGTTCACTCTGACTTTGTGCATAAGAATCCCTCTGGTGTATCTGACTTCATGTGTAGTGCACCCTGTGGCGTCTCTGACTTTGAGTGTCTCACTCTACCAGTCATCTCTGACTTCGTGTGTCACACGCTCCTTGGCGTCTCTGACATCCTGCATAACACTGCCCCTGGTATCTCTGACTTTGTGCATAACAATCCCCTGTGGTGTCTCTGACTTTGGGTGCAAGACTCCCCCAGGGATCACTGACATCATATTTAACACTCCCCCAGGCCTCTCTGACATAGTGTCTCACAGTCCCACTGGTGTCTTTGACTTCGTGTGTTGCACTCTCCCTGTCGCCTATGACTTTGTGTGTACCACTCCCCCTGGTATCTGATGTCTCAGGTAACGCTCCACCTTGTGTCCCTGACTCCTTGTGTAATACTCCAGGCTGCATCTTTGACTTCATTTGTAACACTCACCGTGCTGACTCTAATTTCTCCTGTCACATGCCACATGGTGATTCTGACTTCATGTCTAACACTACACCTTGTCTCTTAACTTTGTGCCTAACACTCCCACTAGTGTCTTTCTGTTCATTTCTCACACTTCCTATGGTGTCTCTGACTCTGTGTGTGACACTCACCCTCCTTCTCTCTGTTTGTGTGTAACACTCCCCCTGGTGTTTATGTCTTCGTGTGTGTAACAAATCCTCATGGTGTCTCTAACTTCGTGTTGGAGAGTCCTTTTGTTGTCTCTGACTTTATGGGTAACACTTTCTGTGGCACCTCTAACTTCATGTGTCACACTTCCCCTGATGTCTTTGACTCTGTATGTTACAATGCCCTTGGCATCTCTGACTTCATTTGACACACTCTTCCTTGTTTATCTGAGTATGTGTGTCACATTGCCCCTTCCATCTCTAACTTCGAGTGTCACACTACCAACATCATCTCGGACTTTGTGTATAACACTCTCAATCGTGCCTCTGATTTTGTGTGTCACACTTCACTTTGTGTATCTGACTTCTTGTGTCACACTGCAGGTGGCATCTCTGACTTCATCAGTGACATACACACTGGTGTCTCTACCCGTGGCATTTCTGACTTCTTGTGTCACATGCTTCTGAGCATCTTAGACTTCGTGTGTAACACTCCCCCTTCCATCTCTGACTTCATGTGTAACCCCCAAAGTGGCGTCTCTGAATTAGTGTGTAATTCTGCTATGGGGCATCTCTGAATTCATGTTTCATGACGTGGTGTGTTACACTCCACATGGCATCTCTGATTTTGTGTGTAACCCTCTCCCACCATCTGATTTTGTCTGTCACACTCCATGTCATCTATAATTTCATGATTAAAGTTGCATGTGGTGTCTCTGACTTGGTGTGTAGCACACCCATGTGATATCTCTGAATTCGTGAGTAATATTCCTCCTGGTGTCTGTGAATTTGTGCATAACACTTCACCTGGCATCATTAACTTCCTGTGCAACACACCCACGGCACTTTACTTCATGTTTCAGAGTCCCCCTGTCATCTCTGCCTTCATGTGTAACACAGCCCCTAGAGACTCTGACTTCATGTGTAGCAATCGCACATGGTATCTCTGACTTCAGGCACAAGTCTCCCCAGCCATCACTGACTTAATGTGTAGCACTCCCCCTGGTGTCTCTGACTTCTTGTGTCACAGTCCCACCGGTGACTCTGAATTCATGTGCCACACTCGCCCTGTCGTCTCTGACTTCCAATGTAACACTTCCCTGTCATCAGTGACTTTGTGTGTCACACTCTCCTTGGCATCTCTGACTTCGTGTGTCACACACTCCCTGGTATCTCTGACATCTTGTGCAACATTACCCCTTGTGTTTCTGACTTCGCTTGTCACCCTTGCCCTGGTGTCTAAGACTTCGTGTGTAACACTCCCGCTGGTGTCTTTTATTTCATTTGTAACACTCCATCTGGAGAATTTGTGTCTGACACCCACTGTGGTATCTTTGTCTTCTTTTGTCACACTCCACCTGGCATCTCTAAATTCATGTATCACACCCCCCTGATATGTTTGGCTTCATGTCTAACACACCTGGTGGAGTCTCTGACTTCCTGTGTTACACACCCCATAGTGTACCTGAGTTTGTGCATCACACTCCCTTTGCCGTCTATAACTTCAGGTGTCAAACTGCCCCTGGCTTCTGGCTTCTCTGACTTCATCTGTCACACTACACGTGGTGTCTCTGACTTCCTGTGTAACACTCCCCTGGCATCTCTGACTTTTCGTGTAGCACTCTGCCTGCCATCTGTGATGTCCTGTATCACCCTCCCTGTGGCATCTTTGAATTCATGTGTAACACTCACCTTGTCATCTCTGACCTTGTGAGTAACACTTACAATTGTGTCTCTGACTTTATGTGTAAAACACCCTGTGGCATCTCTGACTTCATTTGTAACACTCCCTCTGGCATCTCTGACTTCGTTTTGCACACTCCCCCCGACTTCTCTGGCTTAGTGTGTATCAGTCTCCCTGTTGTTCTGACTTTGTGTGATACTCTCCCCCTAGTGTCTCTGACTTTGTGCATCAAACTCTCCCTGGTGTCCCTAAATTTATTTTTAACACTCACACTGGCATCTCTGAGTTCCTGTGAAACTCTCCACATGGCCTCTCTGACTTCGTGTGTCACATGTCCCCTGTCATCATTGACTCATGTCTCACTGTCCCCCTGATATCTTTGATTTCATGTGTCACACTTCCCCTGGTGTCTATGACTTCATTTCTAACACTCGCCCTGGTGACTCAGAAATCATGTCTAACAGTTACTGTGGTGTATCTGACTTCATGTGTCACATTCAGCCTGGCATCACTAACTGCATGTATTACCTTCCCTCTGGTGTTTATGACCTCGGGTGTAACAAACCCGATGGTGTCTCTGACTTCTTTTGTAACACTCCCCCTTTTGACTCTGAGTTCATGCATTTCACTCCCTCTGCCACTATACCTCCATGTGTAACACTCCCACTGGCTTCTCTGATTTCATGTATAACACTCCCCCTGGCATCTATGACCTTGTGTGTAACATTCCCTGTTTGTCTGAATTCAAGGTTCACACTCAATGTGTCATCTTGCACTTTGTGAGTAACACTCCCCCTGGTGTCTCTGACTTCATGTGTAACACTCCACATGGCCCTTCAGACTTCGTGTGGTACACACCCTCATTCTCCCTGACATCATTTGTAACAATCTTCTAGGCCTTTTTGCCTTTGAGTGTAACAGTACCCCGTGGAGTCTCGGACATCTTGTGTAACACACTGACATCTCAGATTTCGTGAGTAACACTCGCTGGGCCAGCTCTGACATCATGGATAACACACTCAGTGGCATCACTTGCTTCATGTGTCATGGAACTCCTTGTGTCTCTGTGATCTTGCATCACATTCCCCATGTAGTCTCTGGCATCATTTGGCACACTGCACCTTGCATCTCTGACTGCGTGTGTCAAATCTCCCCTGGCATCATGGACATTGTGTGTAACACATCATGTGGCATTTTTGACTCCTTGTGTCACACTCCCTCTGTTGTCTCTGATTTCGTGTGTAAAACTCAACATGGCATTTCTTCCTTGGTAATTATCACTCTTCCATGGCATCTTGCACTTCGTGTGAAACACTCCATGTGCCTTCTATTACTTCTTATGTAACATTCTCTTTGGTGTCTCTGACTCTGTGTGTACCAATCCATGTGGTGTGTCAGAAATCATGTGGTACACACCCCTTGGTGTCTCGGATTTCACGTGTAATACAGAACGTGGCCTTTCTGCCTTCAAATGTAACACTGCTATGTGGAGTGTGGGTCTACTTTTGTAACACTCACACTGGCATCTCTGATTTCATGTTTCAGTATCTTCCTGTCATCTCTAACTTTGTGTGTCCACACTGCCTCTGACGTCTCAGACTTTGTGTGTAACACTCCCTGTGGCACTTGTGACTTCGTCTGTCATACTTACCCTGTCATCTCTGACTTTGTATGTCACACTGCTTGTGGTGTCTCTGATTTCATCTGGCACAAAAACACTATCTGAGACTTACTGTTTAACACTACCCCTGGTGAATCTGACTTCGTGTGTCAAACTCCTCTGGGTGTCTCTGATTCTGTCTGGCACAAAAACCCTTGTGTCTCACACTTACTGTTTAATACTCCCCCCGGCGAATCTGACTTTCTGTGTCACACTCTTCCTGGCATTTCAGACTTCATGTGTAACAATCCACTTGGTGTCTCTGAGTTTGTGTGTAACACTTCCCCTGGCATCTCTGACTTTGTAATACTCTGAGTTGCATCCCTGATTTCATGTGTAGCACTCCACATAGTGTCTCTGACTTCGTGTATCACATTCTTCCTGCTCTCCATGACTTCAATTTATCACAGTCCCCATTACCTCTCGGAATTCTTGTGTAACTCCCCCTGTCCCCTCGGACTTCTTGCATAACAATCTCCCTGTTGTATCTGACTTCATGTGTAACACTCCCTATGGCGTATCTGACTTTGTGTGTCACACTCAACCAGTCGTCTCTGACTTTGTATGTAACAACCTCATTGGCATCTCTGACATCATGCATAACACACTCCCTGGCATCTCTGACTTCGTGCCTAACAATCCACCATGGTGTCTCTGAATTTGGGCACAAGACTCCCCCAGGCTTTACTGACTTCATGTGTGACATTCCCTCTGGTGACTCTGACGTTGTTTGTCACAGTGCCACTGGCGTCTCTGAGGTCATGTGTCACACTTCAGACCCCTGTGGTCTATGTCTTCACGTTAATGCTTTCACTGGCGTCAGTGACTAAGGATGTAACACGCCCCCTTGTGCCTCTTCATGTTTCACACTCCCTGTGTTGTGTCTTGAGATGGTGTGTAATATTCCCCATGGCGTCTCTCACTTCCTGTTTCACAGTTCTGGTTTCATCTCTGACTTTATGTGTCACCTCCTGTGGCATCACTGACTTTACCCATAAACCTCTGCCTAGTGCCTTTGACTTCTTACACAACGCTCCTCTATGGCTTCTCTGATTTCGTGTTCACACACCCCATATCATCTCTGACTTTGGGTGTCACTCTCTCCCTGGTGTCTTTGACTTCGTGTGTAACACTCCACCTGCTGTCTTTAACTTCATGCGTAACACTCCCCCTGGTGTCTTTAACTTCGTTCATAACACTCTGCCTGGTATGTTTGACTTTGTTTGTAACACTCCCCCTTGTGTCTCTAACTTCATGTTTTAACACTCCACCTGTAGTCTCTGATGTCATCTGTGACCCTCCCCCGATGTCTCTGAATTCATGTGTAACAATCCACATGGTGTCTCTGACTTCCCTTGCATCTCTGACTTGGTCTATACCACTACCCCTGGTGTCTCTGACTTCGAGTGTAGCACTCTGCATGGTGTCTGTGTCGTCCTGTATCACACTCCCCTTGGTGTTGAGTTCGTGTGTAACACTCCCCTGGCAACTCTGACTTCTTCTGTAACACTCCACGTGGAATCTCTGACTTCATGTGTCACAATCCCTCTGGCATATCTGACTTCATTTGTCACAGTAACCCTGGTGTCTGTGACTTCATGTGTCACACTCTCCCTGTCATCATGACTTCATGTGTAATAATCCTTATGCTGTCTGTCTTCTCATGTCACACACTGCTTCTCATCCCTGACTTCATATATCACACTCCTTCTGGCATCTCTGACTTTGTAACACTGAACATGGCATCTTTGACTTTGTGTGTTACATTTCCTCTAGTGTCTCTGAGTTTATGGGTCACAATTCCACTGCTGTCTATAACTTCATACGTAGCACTCCCACTGGCATCTGTGACAGTGTATAACTTTCACCTTGGCCTCTCTGACTTCATGTATAATATTCCTGGTGGCATCTATGACTTCGTGTGTCACGCTCCCTGTGGCATCTCAGATGTCATGCAAATCACTCCCCTTGGCATCCCTGACTTCATGTGTAACACATCCTCGTGATGTCTCTGACTTCATTGTTACACTACCCCAGGCATCACTGACTTCATGTGTAACACTCACACTGGCATCTCTGGCTTCGTGTTTCATAGTCTCATGGCATCTCTCACATCATGTGGTAAACTACATGTGCCCTCTCTAACTTCATTTGTAGCACACGTCCTGGAGTCTCTGGTTCCACGTGTTACCCTTCCCCAGGTGTCTCTGACTTTGTGTGTAACATTCCACTGCCATCTCTGAGTTCATGTGTAACACCCAACTTGGTGTCTCTGAATTCGTGTGTAACTCTCTTAGGTGGCATCTGTAAATTCCTCTATCACAATCCTCCTTTTGTCTCTGATTTCATGTGTAACTCTCCAACTGGCATCTCTGTGTTCATGTATCACACTCCCAATGGCATCTCTGATTTTGCTTTTCACAGTCTCCCTAGTGTCTCTAACATTACGTGTACCACTCCATGTGGCTTCCCCGACTTCATGTGTAACACTTCCCCTGTTGTCTCTGTCTTCATTCGTAACACACTACTTGGCATCTCTGATTTTGTGTGTAAGCAACCGCTGCTGTCTTTGACTTCATGTGTAACACACAACATGATGTCTCTGACCTCATGTGTAACTCTCCTATATGGTGTTTCTGAATTGTATCACGCTTCCTATGTCATCTCTCAATTTGTGTAACACTCCCCTTGTCTTCTCTGAGTTTGTGCATCACACACCCACTGGTGTCTGACTTCATGTGTCAAAATCCCTATGGCATCAAGGACATCTGGTGTAACAGTTCCACTTGTGTCTCTGACTTTGAGTGTAACACTCTACCTGGCATTTCTGCTTTCATGTGTCACACTCCCCCATGTCATCTTAGATTTCATGTGTATCACACCCTCGTGGTGTCTCTGACTTCATTTGTCACATACCCCATGTTATCTCTAAATTCCTGTGTCCCTCTTTCCCTGGTGTCTTTGAATTCTTGTGTAAAACGACCCCTGCTGTCTCTTCATCTTGTTTCACACTAACCTTTGCCTCTTTCTTCATGTGTCACACTCCCCATGACATTTATGACTTTTTCACACACACTATGGTGTCTCTGACTTCCTGTGCAACACTACCCCGTGTTTCTGACTTCCTGTGTCACACTTCCACTGGTGTCTCAGACATTGTGCATGTGCATAGCACACCCCTTTGCTTCTCTGACAAACTGTGACACACTCCACATTGCATCTCTGACTTTGTGTGTCACACCCAACCTGGTGTATCTGCCTTCGTGTGCAACATTCTACATGGTGTCTTGGTATTTGTGTGTCACATTCCCCCTAGCATCCCTGACTTCCTGTATCACACTCCCCCTGGCATGTATGACTTCAAGTGTAACTCACCCCATGGAGTCTAAGACTTCGTGCATCAACCTCCCATTTGTATCTCTGAGTATGTGCGTCACACTCCTCCTGCCATCTATAACTTCGTGTGTAACAGTCACAATGCCGTCTCTGGCTTCCTGTATAACACTCCTACTGGCATCTGTGACCTCGTGTTTCACACTTTCCCTGTCATCTCTGTCTTGGTGACTAGTACTCCCCCTGGTATCATTGTTTTCATGCATAAAACACCCCCGTGGCCTCTGTAGCTTTGTGTATCACAATCCCCATATCTTCTCTAAATTTGTGTGTCACTAAAACCCTCAACACTCCCCCTCTCGTCTCTTACTTCATAATTCACAATGCCCCTGCCGCCTCTGATTTTGTGTGTCATACTATACCTGGTGTCTCTGACTCTCCGTGTAACACAACGCCTGACATCTCTGATGTCTTTCGTAATACTTCTCCTAAGGTCCGTGACATCATGTGTAACATTCCATGTGGCGTCTCAGTCTTTGTGTGATACACTCACTGTGTTGTCTTTGACTTCATGTGTTACACTCCACGTGGAATTTTTGCCTTCGAGTCTAAGACTCTTGTGTGTCCTCTCGGACTTCTTGTATGACAATCACCTTGACAGTTCTGATTTCATCTGTCAAATTCCCCCTGGCATCTCTGACTTTGAGTGTAACACTCCACATTTCATCTCTTGCTTTGCATTTCATGCTCCCACTTACATCATGAATTTCTTATATCACACTAGCCCTGTGTTCTGAATTCCTGTGAAACCGTCTACATGGTGTATCTGACTTCGTGATTAACACTTACCCTGTTATCTCTGACTTCTTGTGTCGCATGTCACCCTCATCTCTGACTTCGTGTCACAAAATTCTGTCATCTCTGACTTCATGTGTCACTCTACCCCTAGTTTCTTTGACTTCATTTGTGACACTTCACCTGGCAACTCTGACTTCGTGTGTAACTCTCACCTTTGACCTCTCTAAATTGATGTGTCACACTCCCCCTGCCATCTCTGACTCCATGTGTAACAAAACCCCTGGTGTAACTCACATCATGTGTAACAGTTCACGTGCCATTTCTGACTTTTTGTGTCACACGTCCCATGGCGTCTCTGTCTTCGTGTTTCGCAGACACCCTGGAGTCTCTGGCTTTGTGCATAACACTCCCTCTTGTCTCTCTGACTTCATGTGTAACAGTCCCCCTGGCGTGTTTCACTTTGTGTGTAATACTCCACCATTGCATCTCTCAATTTGTGAATAACAATCCCCCTTGTGTTGGTAACTTCGTCACTCTACCTGTGGCCTCTGACTTCATAAGTCACACACCACCTCTTGTCTCTGACTTCATTTGCCACTTTACCTGTGATTTCTTTGACTTTGTAACACTGCCCCTGGCATCTCTGACTTCATTTGTCACACTGCCCCGTGGCTTCTCTGGCTTAGTGTGTAAAAGTCTCCCTGTTTTCTCTGATGTCTTGTGACACCCTCCCCATGGTATCTCTGACATCATGCACCAAACACCTCCTTGTGTCTCTGAATTCGTTTGTAATGTTCCTTCTGGCATAACTCAGTTAGTGTGAAAACCTCCAAGTAGCCTCTCTGACTTCGTGTGTATAACTCCCCATGGCATCTGTGGCTTCCTCCGTAACACTCCCTTGGTTTCTCTGACTTCTTGAGTAATAATCCCACTGACTTCTGTGACTTCCTGTGTTTCACTCGCCTGTGGCATCTCTGATGTCACGTGTAACCCTCCCCCAGGTATTACTGGCTTCATGTGTAACACATGCCCTGGCATCTCTGACATCATGTGCCACAGTTCCCCTGGAGTCCTGACATCATGTTTAACACTCCATGTGGCCTCTCTGACTTCATATATCACACTCTCCCTGCCATCTTTACTTTCATGTGTAACATTCACCCTATCGTATATGATTACGTGTGTAACACTCCTCCTGGCATCTCTGACATTTTGTGTAACACTCCAAGTGGTATTTCTCTCTTCGTGTGTAATACCCCCATCTTGTGTCTCTGTCTTCATGTGTAATACTCCCCTTGGCGTCTCTGGCTTCATGAGTAACACTGCTGCTGCCATCTCTGTGTTCATGTGTAACACTCAACGTGTCGTCTCTGATTTAGTGTGTGACTCACACCCATGGCATCCTTGACTTTGTGAATCACAATCCCTGTGGCATCTCTGACATTGTGCATCACACTCCCCCTTTGTATCTGAATTCATGTATAACTCTCTCACTTGTGTCTCTAACTTTGTGTGTAATACTCTCCCTATCATCTCTAACTACTTGTGTAACATTCCCTCAGTCGTCTCAGACTTTGTGCATGACACTCCCCCCAGTGTCTGTAAATTGATTTGTAAATAACCGCATGGGGTCACTGAGTTCATATGTAAAACTCCTCCTGGCATCTTTGACTTCGTGCAGAACACTCCACTCTGTTGTCTCTCACTGTGTGTGTAACACACCCTGTGGCACATCTGACTTCGTGTAAAACACTCCCTCTGGTGTCTGTGACTTCATGTGTAACACTTCCCCTGTCATCTCTGACTCTGTGTCACAGTCTCCCTGGTGTCTCTGACTTCGTGTGCAATACTCCATGTGGCCTTTCTGACTTCATATAACATTCCCACTGGGTCTCTGAGTGCTTGTGTAACACTCCCTCTCATGTCTCTTACTTCATATGTCATACTGTCATGGTGTCAGAGATTTCGTGTGCCTCACTCTCCCTTTTGTTCTCAATTAGTGTGTGACATTCTACATGGCATCTCTGACTTTGTGAGTAACACTTCCCCTCATGTCTCTGACTTCTTTTGTCCCAATCAACTTGTCATCTCTGACTTCGTGTGTCGCACTCTACCTGGTGTTTCTGACTCTGTGTGTAACAGTACTGATGGCACCTTTGACTTTGAGTGTGACACTCACCCTCATCTCTCTGATTCCCTGGGTAACACTTCCCCATGGTGTCTCTGAAATAGTGTGTCAAACTCTGCTTGAGGTCTCTGACTACATGTATCACACACCCTCTGGCATATCTGATGTCTTCTTATAACACACCTGGTAGCATATCTGAATTTGTGTGTAGCACTCCCCCTAGTGTTTCTGAGGTCATTTGTCAAACCCTCTGCAGTCTATAACTTCATGTGTAGCTCTCCCACTGGCATTTCTGACTTCATGTATAACACATCTCTGACATTGTGTTAACATTCCCCATGGCATCTGACTTCGTGGGTCACACTTGACCTGGCATTGCTGAATTTGTGTATCATACACCCCCTGGCATCTCCGACTTTGTGTTTCACAATCCTCCTTTTGCGTCTGACTTTGTGTGTTAACATTCCCCCTTTGCACCTGGGTCTTCTTCTGTAACACCCCACATGGCATCTCTGACTTCGTGTGTAACACCCCTGGTATCTCTGACTTCATGTGTAACACTTCATGTGGCCTCTCTAATTTCATCTGTACCATACACCCTGGTGTCTCTGACTTCACGTGTAATACTCCATGTGGCATTCCTATCGTTGTGTGGAAAACTACAAAGTGGAGTCTGAGATTTCCTGTGTAACAATCTCACTGGTGTCTCTGCCTTCATGTGTAACATTCCACATGGCATCCCTGACTTCATGTGTAACACTCTCCCTGTTGTCTCTGACTTTGTGTGTAACACTCCATGTAGCTTCAGTGATGTCGAGTGTAACCCTCCCCCTGCCTTCTCTGCCTTCATGTGTAACACACCTCTATGTCATTTTGGACATCTTGCATCACACTCCACATGGCTTCTCTAACTCAGTCTGGTACACTTCCCCTGGCATCTCTGAATTCATGTGTAACAGAGCATGGTGGTTGTGCCTTTGATTCTAACACTCCCTTGTGGCACATCAGACTTCTTGTGTAACACTCACCACGATGGTTCTGATTTCATGTGTCAAACTCCCTCTGGCATCTCTGACTTCAAGTGTAACACTCACCATTGTGTTTCTGACTTCGTGTGTCACAATATGGCTGGCCTGTATAACTTCATGTGTGACAGTCCCTCTGGCATCTCTGATTTTGGGTATAACACTCCACCTGGCACATCTGACTTTGTGTCTCAGACTTCTCCCAGCATCTCTGACTTTGTCACACTCCCTGTGGCATCTGAGTTCTTAGGTCATAAACACACTGGTGTCTCTGACTTCCTGTATACCAGTACCCCTGGCATATCTGACTTCATTTGTCCCACACGCTGGTGTCTCAGACATCGTCTGTCACAATCCACCTGAAGTCTCAGTTCACGTGTAACACTCCACTTGGAATCTGACTTTTTCTCTAACACTTCCCCCGGGCATCTCTGACTTCATGTGTCACACTCCACCTGGTGTCCCTCACTTCATGTATCACACTCCCCATTGCATCTCTGACTTCTTGGGTAACACTCTCCCTGTTGTCTCTGACTTCATGTGGAACACTGCCACTTGCATAACAGACCTCATGTCTAACACATCCCCAGATGTCTCTGAGTTCCTGCATAATATAACCCCTGTGGTCTCAGACTTTGTGCTTAACACTCCCACTGGTCTCTCTGACGTCCTGTGGGACACTCCCCCTGGTTTTGCTTACTTCATACTTGACGCTAATATGTGGCATATCTGACTTCATGTGTAAAAGTCCCCATGTCGTCTATGACTTTGTGTGTAACACACCACATGGTGTCTCTTACTTTGTGCGTAAGTGCCCATTATCTCTCTGACTTCATGCATAACAATCCCTCTGGCACCTCTGATGTCATTTGTAACTCTCCCTGTCGCATCTCTGACTTTGTGTGCCACATTTGACACATCATCTCTGAGTGCATGTGTCACTCACTCTTTGGTGTCTCTGTGTGACACTCACCCTGGCATCTCTGACTTTGCATGTAATAACCTCCATGGTGTCTCTGATGTTGGGTGAAAGATCCTCCAGGGTCTCACTGACTTCTTGTGTAACACTGCCCCTGGCCTCTCTGACTCTTTGTGTCACAGTGCCACTGGCATCTCTGAATTAGTGTGCTCTGACTCATCTTTGTGCTCTGACTTGGTCTGTAACATTCCCTCTGGCATCAGTGACTCCATGTGTCACACTCCCTCTCATGTCTCTGACTTCATGCATAACACACCACCTGTCATCTACGACTTCATGTGTAACACTTCCCCATGGCATCTGTGAATTCCTGTGTCACACTCCCTGTGGTGTCTCTGATGTTGTGTGTTACATTCCC
>NW_025800224.1:0-1756 GCF_021613505.1 Equus quagga | reverse complement strand
CCAGCCCAGGATTACACTGTAGTTATCAGACAGGCCAGGGGGCCCCCGGAGGAAACCCCCTCACAGGGAAAATAGGGCCAGACCCTCACCCACGCCCTCCTGCAAACGGCAAGGAAGTGGCTCTGCTCGAGGCTGACACTCAAAGTTTAATGGGAGTGATTTTAGAGGCATTTCTTCCTAAAGTTAATTGGTCAAAAATGGAATTATGCACTCAGAATGAGGGGAATTTCCGAAAGCCTTTGTTAAATGTTTATACAAACTTATCAAAGGCACACTGCATTGAACCCGGAAGCCCCAGAGCACAGGAATCTCCTAATTTCCACCTTAGTAGGAAATTTTCTTCCTGATATACAAAACAAGTTCCTGATCATGTGGTTGGTTGGTCAAGGCAACCGATAAGTGTAATAATGGAGGCTGCTACACAATATTTTTAAAATAGCAGGAAAGCAAAAGAAAAAAGAATTAAGAGCAACTCTTCTAGCTTTACAACTTGAATCTTTAGAGAAGCAAAGCTGTGACTGTGAGAGGAAACTGAAGCCACTCAGAGGGCCCCCTATTCGCCTCCAGACACTTGCAGGTCTTGCAGGAAACCAGGGCATTGGAGAGAGATTGTCCTGCTCTTAAGAGAAGGGAAAGTTAAAAAATACCCGCCTTGGCCCCAGCAGCCCCAGAAGGCTCATATTTCTCCTCCTGAGGGACATTTCCCCCTTAAATGATGGGGTCAGCTGATTCTCAGTCACTGCCCTGAGCCACCACTAAACTTAAAATAGAGGATCAGGAACTGGATTTCTTAAGTGACACTGGTGTGACTTTCTCTACTCTCCCTTCAGAGGGTTTATCTCTCCCCGTCCCCTCTGATTCTGTTCAAGCTGTTGGAGTCTCTGGACAGCCTCTTTCATGGCCCGGATCCCAGCCCACTCCCACATCTTTAGGCCCCTTAACACTCACCCTGCCTCTCTAGTCTCCCACTGCTCACCAGCAAACCTTTTTGGCAGAGGTTTGTTATGTGAATTTAATGCCGCTAGAAATTGTAATAAAGGTGTTTTTATCTCCCTGCCTCAGACCAAACCCCAAGTCTCCTACTTTCCTTGTTAGAAACATCCTGATTTAATTCTTCTGAAGAGGATGAGTCTTTAAATAGGTCCCCAAGAGTCTCTGGGCTACACATGCAAATTAAGTAGGATTGTTACCATGCACATTACTAAGACAAAGAATGAACTGTGTCCATGAGTAGCCCATTACCCACTCTGCAGAGACACAGAGTGAGGAACTGAATCTATAACAGACCCTCTTCTGCAACAGGGTGGACTACTTCTTACTTCCTCCCCTTGTAATACACTCCAATGTTTCCAGTCAGGGGAAGGCAAGTTTGACTCAGATGGGAACCAAATCCATAGATGTGTACAAGCCCTCAGAGCCATAGAGTCTGTATTGCTCAGGATCCTTGGCCCCTGATCCAGCTGTCATCCTGAGCTCGGTTCCTGCTGGTGCAGCCTGGGTGACAGGAGTTGACCTTGCTCAGCTCTCTTTCCAATCCCACTGCAGCCTGACTCACAAATTCATTCTACATTTACACTTAAAGGGAGGCCATTCACATGGACTCACCTTCCTCAGGGATATTGTGAGTCCCCCTCATATTGTCCCCAATCCTACAGCCCACCTGGATTCTGTAGCCTTCACTCAAGGCTCCGCTCCTGTTCAGTATGTGGATGACCTTCTACTCTGTAATCAGAGTAAACAGGGAGCCCTTACAGAC
>NW_025800223.1:0-1099 GCF_021613505.1 Equus quagga | reverse complement strand
ACAGCGTCTAGAGAGAATGGAGCAGGCCTTTCCAAGTTCGAGGAGACAGTTAGAACCCGACAAGAAATCCAGAAAAAGGAAGACTATCCTACCTGGAAAGGGGGAGGAGTCAGACTGGTCTGAGATGGCTCGGAAACTCTGTGTGCTTGGAGGTTGTCAGGACAACTTAGCCTTCTGAGGTTCTTTATGACATCACGGTGAACATGTCCCCCAAGATGGCAGCATGGTTACAGTCTGAGGACTGTCCTAGGCTGGGCTATTAAAGGGAGACATACCCAGAAACAGCTTTGACAAACAGAAAGCGGGCACCGAAACTGGAAGAGATCAAACAGATTCTGATGCCAGGGATAAGAAAGGAATCCTTGGCAAGAAGCGAGAATAGAGGGACAAGCACTGAGAGGAGAACATTGTCATCTAGTCAAGTCTATGGGGAGGCCATGCTGATTCAAGCTTGAATCTTGATTGGAAACACGAGGCCGCACTTGGGTCTTATCAGACCTACAGTGTCCTTCTGCCTTAAGCATAATCCAAAGTCAAGAAGGAGCTCTTGAGGACATTGAAGAGAAGAGTCGATGCCGCCTTTCCTAGGCCCCTAGCATTCTTGGAAGATCAGTCTCACTTTCCATAGCTCTGGTGTCACGCGGGCCCTCTGGCCACATGCTAATGCGTCCCAAGAGATGTCTTGGAAGCCTCGAAGGAATGGAGCCCCGTCATGCTTGGGATAGGTCTCTTTGTTGGGAAGGGCTCTACAAGTGTGCTGAAAATCACCCTTTCCCAGAGGGCTTGGTTCCTTTGTGAAGGCTATCCTCCCAGGCTAGAGTGCTCACTTTGGCTCCAATGAAATTCTCTCCCCCGACCTCTTGCCGTAGAAGGATTATTGATTATGTGCTTTGACGCCATATGGAAGGAAGCTGGCTGAAAATTAGAACATTACAATTCTGTTTCCAGAAAAATAAACATGCCAGGGCCGAGGATGTAGGTCAAACAAATGGCACAACCTATAGAAATAAAGTAAGCCCGTATCTACACGCAATCTAGGGCAACGTTCAAGGGTCAGGGGTCAAGTTCGAAACTTCCACAATCCACAAAAGAGAAAGAA
>NW_025800222.1:0-1033 GCF_021613505.1 Equus quagga | reverse complement strand
TTCACGCCCCAGTGATCTTTTGTTGGTGTTGTTTTCTTTTTTTTTTTGCTTAATAATTGCCACCTGACCTAGCCTGTCTTGTCCATCATCGTCAGTTTTAGAGGGTAGATTTCTCAGT
This sequence comes from Equus quagga, assembly GCF_021613505.1. Lineage (NCBI taxonomy): Eukaryota > Metazoa > Chordata > Mammalia > Perissodactyla > Equidae > Equus > Equus quagga. Next base: position 915 of record NW_025800222.1, on the reverse strand, counting down.
GTTGCTTTCTCTCCAGGTCTCCACGCCCCTGTGTGTTTCTCTTCTATTTGCCTAATGATTGCCACCTGAACTAGGCTCTGTTGCCCATCTTCGTCAGTTTCAGAGGGTGGATTTCTCCGTGTTGCTTTTTCCCCAGGTCTCCACGCCCTTGTGTGTTTCTTTTGCTTGACGATTGCCACCTGAGCTAGCCCCTGTTGCCCATCTTCGTCAGTTTCAGAGGGTGGATTTCTCAGTGTTGCTTTCTCCCCAGGTCTACACGCCCTTGTGTGTTTCTCTTCCTTTTGCCTAATGATTGCCACCTGAACTAGCCTCTGTTGCCCATCTTCGTCAGGTTCAGAGGGTGGATATCTCCGTGTTGCCTTTTCCCCAGGTGTCCACGACTCTGTGTGTTTCTTTTGCTTAACGATTGCCACCTGAGCTAGCCACTGTTTCCCACCGTCGTCAGTTTCAGAGGGTGGATTTCTCAGTGTTGCTTTTTCTCCAGGTCTCCACGCCCCGGTGTGTTTCTTTTGCTTAACGATTGCCACCGAAGCTAGCCGCTGTTGCCCATCTTCGTCGGTTTCAGAGGGTAGATTTCTCACTGTTGCTTTTTTGCCAGGCCTGCTCGCCCTTGTGTTTTGTTTTTGCTTACACATTCCCACCTGGGCTAGCATTCGTAGCCCATCTTCTTCAGATTCAGAGGGTACATTTCTCAGTCTTGCTTTCTACCCAGTTCTTCATGCCCCAGTGTTCTTTTGTTGGTGTTGTTTTCTTTTTTTTTTTGCTTAATAATTGCCACCTGACCTTGCCTGTCTTGCCCATCTTCGTCAGTTTCAGAGGGTACATTTCTCAGTGCTGCTTTTTCGCCAGCTCTCCACGCCCTTGTGTCTTTTTTTATTCTGCTTAAAGGTTGCCACCTGAGCTAGCCTCTGTTGC
>NW_025800221.1:0-1394 GCF_021613505.1 Equus quagga | reverse complement strand
TTGCTGCAACTTTGACTGGGATTGCATGGAATCCAGAGATTCCTTGCTCTGCTAGGGACGTTTCAAGTGTGTGGATGCTTCCACTCCTAGATCCTGGATCTCCTTCTTTCTTCTTGTGTCTTCTTGAATTTCTTTCTCCCAACGTTTGTTAGTTTTCCATTGCCATGGCTTTCACCTGTTTTGCTAAGTTTCTTCATAGAGATCATATCCTTCTCACTGGCATGCAGTTATTCACTTTTTCTTTTCTGCTTCAGTTATTCTATGCTTTGCAACTTTGAATCGGTTTTGTTCTGGCAGAAGTGCATCGCTGAGCTCACATCTGCTGGCAATGCTCCTGTATTTGCTGTGGAAGTCTGGCCCTGTCTAACGTCCCTTCCCATCTGCCTCTACACTACCTCGGACGCCTGCCCCAGAATGACTGAAGCAGTGGTGAGCAGGGTCACCCGAGGGTCCACCCGGCCCACCCAGGGCCAGCGACCCCGAAGGTGCAGACCTCACCAGTCCACCACCGGCCGGCCCCGTTCATGTTCCATTGGCAACCTGCAGTTGAGGGCAATGGGACTTGAATATGCTACTTGAGCCTAACTCTGGCACTGTGTAGATGAGGCCAGGTTGTTTTTCAGGTCCACTGTGATGTCAGAGGATTTGTCATAATCGTGTCTCTGCTGTCCCGGCAAGCTTCACCGACACACGGTTTCCTGGCCCGCTTGGAGCAGTCTCATAACTCACCCTTCCCACTTAGCCCAGCCTTGACCTTCGCTGCCGTCTTTTGGCTTGTGAATTTCTCCGACTTTCAAACGTTCCAGCAGAGTCTGTCTAAAGACGGACATCCTCTTTCATTGTGGATTATCCAGGTGTGATTTCTGTTCGCCTTCCATTTTCTGGGACCTTTTTCTCTTTTCCATAGGATAATCGTCGTGGTATTTCTCAGCTCTCCCCCTTAGACATGCTTATCAGTCCGTTCCCCTTTATTCCAAGTGATTCATTTTGCATTTCTTGAATCACCGTATGTTCTCTAGGCAGAGGTGTGAGTGCTTTCGTGACTCTTGGTTGTTGTCTTTGAATTTGCACCGGTCACTTGAAGGAGTCTTTGCTGTCCTAGCCTAGGTCAAACTAAGCGCTGAGAACACGTGGTCGTCTGGGTTGGTTTGACATCCTGAGGTCAGAAACTCCAAAGTCGAGCTGGTCCTGGCATACCCCTTCACGGACACAATGCTTCCAAGACAAATTAGACAAATCTGATGAATTCCTCTCTCCAGGAAAGATATTTTTTCTGTCTCCTTTCCAGATTTGGGAAGTTTCGAACTTCACCCCTGCTCCTGGAACGTTCCCCTAGGTTCCGTCTGGATACGGGCTTACTTTATTGCTATAGGCTGTGCCATTTGTTTGCCTTA
>NW_025800220.1:0-1398 GCF_021613505.1 Equus quagga | reverse complement strand
AGCTGTATGTCGTCATTCTGGACCCCTTTTTGGATTTGTGATTTGAGGTGGATTTATTGCCATAACCCTGCATTAGAAACTCCTATGTCTTTCAGATTTACATCCTCATCCATTTAGACTTCCGTGTAGGTTCCATCCTCTTCACCAGCGTAAGCCGAATCACAGGCCCTCACCACACACTTGTGCCTCATCATCTCTTTCACCCTCCCCCACCGCCCCGTTTTTCCTCTGGGCACCCCCGATCAAATGTCCAGTGCCACCTGTTGGTTAGTGCTTATTTTACTTCTCCTTGTAAGTGAGATCCTACGGTATTTGACTTTGTCCCTAGGGCTTGTTTCACTTCCCCTAGAACCCTCTCAGCCATTCTGGTGGTCACAAACGGCTGGATTGCATCCTTTGTTCCCGCTGAGTTGTCTGCCATTGTGTGGCTATAGCCCATGTTCCTTCTCCATTCGTCCCTTGCTGGGCACAAGGGTGGCTTCCAAGTCTTGGAGAGCGGGAGTAAGGCTGTGGTGAACTCAGCGGTGCATATGTCTTTAGGCGGTAGTGTTTCCGAGTTCTTTGTCTAAACACGCCCCAGAGGAATAGCTGGATCCTATGGGACATGGATTCTTAAATTTCGGAGGCAGTTCCACACCGCTTGGCCTAGTGGCTGCACCGCTTTCCACTGCCACCAGCAGTGCAGGAGGCTTCCCTTCTCTCCACCTCATCTCTGACGCGTGTTGTTTCCTGTCTGCCTCTTTAGAGCCATTCTGACCACAGTGAACTGCTACGTCATTGCGGTTTGCATTTGCCTTGGCCTCAGACTTAATGAGGGTGAACAAGTTTTCATGCACCTGTTGGCCCTCTTTAGATCTTCTTGGGAGAAATCTCTGTGTCCATCTTTGGCCAGGTTTTCATCGGCTTGTTCTTTTTCTCGGGGAGACGTGTGAGTTGATTGTATCTTAGGGCTTTTCACCCCTTGTCCGATGTGTTCTTTGCAAAAATCCACTCCCAGTTGTTGTGCATTCTTTGCATTGAGTCGATGGTTTCCTTGACTGGGCAGAAGCGTCTGCATTTGAGGTGGTCCCGTTTGTTTCTTGTCTCCTTTGCTGCCCTTGCCCAGTCAGACAGGCTTGTTCCAAATACGCGGCTCAGACACATGGCAAAGAGCACTCTGCCTAGGTCTTCTCCTACAAGTTTCCCGGTTTCAAGTCTGCCATTCATGGCTTTAATCCAATTCAGGTGGTGCGTGTGCCAGGTGGCACATCATGGTCTACTCTCGTTCTGTTCCATGTGGCTGTGCAGGTAACCCAGCACCGTTTATTGGAGAGAGTCTCCATTGTCCACTGTCTCCTCTTGGCTCCCTGGTCGCAAATGGGCTGTCCATGTATGTTTGAGCTGGCCTCTGGGCTCTCG
>NW_025800219.1:0-1287 GCF_021613505.1 Equus quagga | reverse complement strand
ATGGACGTTTCAAGTGTGTTAATTCTTCCATTCCTAGGTCCCGGAATATCCTCCTTTTTCCTTGCGTCGCCTTGAATTTCTTTCCCCAAACGTTTGCTAGTTTTCGATTGACGTACCTTTCACCTGTTTTCCTAAGGTTCTTCATAGAGATCTTCTTCTTCGTACTGGCAAGCTGTGTTTTTTTTTTGTTTGTTTGTGTTTAGCTTCTGTTTTTCTATGCTTTGCAACTTTTAATTGGTTCTGTTTTGGCAGAAGTGCATCGCTGTGCTCACATCTGCTGGCAATGCTCCTGTATTTGCTGTGGAAGTCTGGCCCTATCTAACGTCCCTTCCCATCTGCCTCTAAACGCCCTCGGACGCCTGCCCCAGAATGACTGAAGCAGTGGTGAGGAGGCTCACCCCCAGGAATCCACCCGGCCCACCCCGGGCCACCGACCCAGAAGCTGCGGAAGTCACTGCTGCACCACCGGCCGGCACCTTTCATGTTCCGCTGGCAAGCTGCATTTGAGTGCAATGGGGCTTGAATATGCTGATTGAGCCCAACTCTGGCACTGTGTAGATGATGCCAGGTTGTTTCTCTGGGCCAGTGTGACGTCAGAGGATTGGTCATAATTGTGTGTCTGCTGTCCCGGCAAGCTTCATCGACACAGGGCTTCAGAGCCCGCTTGCAGCAGTCTCATAACTCACCCTTCCCAGTGAGCCCAGGTTTGAGCTTCGCTGCCCTCTTTTGGCTTCTGAATTTCTCTGACTTTCAAACGTTCCAGCAGAGCCTGTCTAAAGACTGACATCTTTCATTGTGGATTATTCAGGTGTGATATCTGTTCGCCTTGCCTTTTCTGGGACCGTTTTTTCTTTTCCACAGTATACTCGTCATGGTCTTTCTCAGCTATCTCCCTTAGACGTGCTCCTCAGTCCGTTCCCCTTCAGTCCAAGTGATTAATTTTGTATTTCTTGAATCACCGTATGTTCTCTAGGCCGAGGTGTGAGTGCTTTCGTGATTCCTGGTTGCTGTCATTGAATTTGCACCGGTCACTTGTAGGACTCTTTGCTATCCTAGCCTAGGTCAAGCGAAGCACTGAGAAGCAGTGGTCATCTGGGTTGGTTTGACATCCTGAGATCAGAAACTCCAAATTCGAGGTGGTCCTGGCAACCTCCTTCATGGACGTAATGTTTTTCCGAGACAAATTAGACAAATCTTATGAATTCCTCTCTCCAGGAAAGATATTTTTCTTTCTCTTCTGTGGATTTGGGAAGTTTCGAACTTGACCCCTGACCCTTGAACGTTGCC
>NW_025800218.1:0-1318 GCF_021613505.1 Equus quagga | reverse complement strand
GGGCAGGCATCCGTGGAGGCGTAGAGGCAGATGGGAAGGGACGTTAGGTAGGGCCAGACTTCCACAGCAAATACTGGAGCATTGCCAGCAGATGTGAGCACAGTGATGCACTTCTGCCAAAACAGAACCAATTACAAGTTGCAAAGAATAGAAAAACGGAAGCTAAACACAAACGAAAAAAAAACACAGCTTGCCAGTATGAAGAAGAAGATGTCTATGAAGGACCTTAGCAAAACAGGTGAAAGCAATGTCAATCGAAAACTAGCAAACGTTTGGGGAAAGAAATTCAAGACGACACAAGGAAACAGGAGGATATTCCGGGACCTAGGAATGGAAGAATTAACACACTTGAAACGTCCATAGCGGAGAAAGGAATCTCTGGATTCCATGCAATCCAAGTCAAAGTTGCAGCCATATTTGCCAGAGAGATAGAAGAGAGAATCCTAAAGTTTCTAACCAGCAACAAGAGACAGTGAATAGGCCAAGGAATCCTCAGGAAAACGAACAAAGCAGGACGTATCACACTTTCTGATTTCAACATAGAGGACGTAGCGCTAGGTACCGAAACGGCACAGTCCGGGCCCCAAAACAGGCACACAGACCCATGCAACAGAATCGAGAGCCCAGAGCCCAGCTCAAACATACATGGACAGCCCATTTGGGCCCAGGGAGCCAAGAGGAGACAGTGGACAATGGAGAGTCTCTCCAAAAAACGGTGCTGGGAAGCCTGCACAGCCACATGGAACACAACGAGAGTAGACCATGATGTGCCACCTGGCACACGCACCACCTGGAATGGATTAAGGCCCTGAATGGCACACTTGAAACCGTGAAACTTGTAGGAGAAGACCTAGGCAGAGTGCTCTTTGCCATCTATCAGAGCCGCCTATTTGGAAGCAGCCTGTCTGACTGGGCAAGGGAAGCAAAGGAGACAAGAAACAAACGGGACCACCTCAAATGCAGACGCTTCTGCCCAGTCAAGGAAACCATCGACTCAATGCAAAGACAGCACAACAACTGGGAGTGGATGTTTGCAAAGCACACATCGGACAAGGGGTGAAAAGCCCAAAGATACAATCAACTCACACGTCTCCACGAGAAGAAGAACAAGCCGATGAAAACCTGGGCCAAAGATGGACACAGAGATTTCTCCCAAGAAAATCTAAAGGAGGCCAACAGGTGCATGAAAACTTGTTCACCCTCATTAAGTCTGAGGCCAAGGCAAATCCAAACCGCAATGACGTAGCAGCTCACTGTGGTCAGAATGGCTATAAGGAGGCAGACAGGAAACAACAAGTGTCAGAGAGGAGGTGGAGAG
>NW_025800217.1:0-1849 GCF_021613505.1 Equus quagga | reverse complement strand
CATGGAACACAACGAGAGTACACCATCCTGTTACACCTGGCACACACACCACCTGAAATGGATCAAAGCCTTGAATGGCAGACTTGAAACCGTGAACCTTGTAGCACAAGACCTAGGCAGAGTGCTCTTTGCCATCTGTCTGAGCCGCCTGTTTGGAAGAAGCAGGTCCGACCGGGCCAGGGCAACCAAGTCAACAAGAAACCAACGGGACCACGTCAAATGCGGACGCTTCTGCCCAGTGAAGGAAACCATCGACTGAATGCAAAGATAGCACAAAGACTGGGAGAGGATTTTGCAAACCACACATCGGACAAGGGGTGAAAAGCCCAAAGATGCAATCAACTCGCACGTCTCCACAAGAAAAAAAACAACAAGCCAATGAAAACCTGGGCCAAAGATGGAAACAGAGATTTCTGCCAAGAAGATCGAAAGAGGGCCAACGGGTGCACGAACACTTGTTCACCGTCATTAAGTCTCAGGCCAATGCAAATGCAAACTGCAAGGGCACAGCAGCTCACTGTGGTCAGAATGGCTATAAGGAAGCAGACAGGAAGCAACAAGTGTCAGAGAGGAGGTGGAGAGAAGAGAAGCCTCCTGCACCGTTGGGGGGAGTGCAGACCGGTGCAGCCACTACGCCAAGCGGTGTGGAACTGCCTCAGAACTTTAAGAATCCATGTCCCATATGATCCAGCTATTCCTCTGCGGCGTGCTGATCTGAAGATCTCGGAAACACTCCTGCATAAAGACATGTGCACCGCTGAGTTCACCACAGCGTCACTCAAACTACCCAAGACTTGGAAGCCTCCCTGGAGCCCAGCAAGGGACGAGTGCAGAAGGAAGATGGGCTATAGCCACGCAATGGCATACCAGTCAGCCGGAACCAAGGATGCAATCCAGCCATTTGTGACCACCAGAATGGCTGTGAGGGTTTTAGGGAAGTGAAACAATCCCCAGGGAGAAAGCCAAGTACCGTAGGACCTCACTTAAGAGGAGAAGAACAAACAAGCGGTCAGGAAGAGGTGGCACGGGACATTTGATTGGGGGTTCCCAGAGACAAAGCGGGGAGGTGTGAGAGGGTGAAACAGATGATGAGGCACAAGTGTGTGGTGAGGGCCTGCTATGGGGCTTACGCAGGGGAACATGCTGTAAGCTACACGGAAGTCTACATCGATGAGGATGCAAATCGGAAAGATATAGGATGTTCTAATGCAGGGTTGCGGCAATAAATTCACCTAAAAGCAAAAAATCCAAAATGGGGTCCAGAATGACGGCATAAAACTTTGGGGCTGAAAGAGATTAGAGAAGGTGAACTTCCAAGGCTGGAAAATCACCTCAAAATGCGTACTGACGCTACAGAAAGGTAGACCATTCCAAATAGATGAAGAGGAATAGTACCCACAGAACATGCTGAGTGCTAAACCCGTGCACCAACGGAAAAGGTTACCGTCCAGGATGTTACTACTAATCACCTTCACGAATAATCCAAACAGGCCCACGTGTTCCCAAGAACAGGCAAAAGGTTGGTCCAAAAGTCCAATTCAGGGCCGGCCCTGTGGGGGAGCGGGTAAGTGTCCACGTTCCGCTTGGCCGGCCCAGGCCTCACTGTTTCACATCACGGGTGCAGATGACTTTAGCAGTGCTAGGAAATATAGATTTCATGGTACGGTGCAGACAGGGATCATAAACTAAGTAGCAATGGTGAGGTCACCTCATCAATACGCACCAGAAAAAGAACCGCGAGGCTTTTACAATCCATGAACGCATCTGGTACACTTCCCCAAAGGAAGCAGGAAGGAGAAAACATGGGACCTGCCAAGGTGGAATCGGCAGAGTGCTAGGAGATGACACG
>NW_025800216.1:0-1200 GCF_021613505.1 Equus quagga | reverse complement strand
ATCCAAACAGGCCCACATCTTCCAAAGTGCAGGCCACAGGTTGGTCCCAAAGTACAAGTCATGGCCGGCCCTGTGGTGGAGCGGGCAAGTGCCCACGTTCCGCTTGGGTGGCCCGGGCCTCACCGTTTCACAGCACGGGTGCAGATCACCTTAGCACTCTTAGGAATTAGAGATTTCATGGTACGGTGCGGACAGAGGTCCTAAAGAAGTAGCAATGGTGAGGGTCCGTTATCAATACACGCCAGAAAAAGAACCGTGAGAATATTCCAATCTATGAAGGCATCTGGTGCACTTCCCCAAAGGAAGAAGGGAGGAAAACATGGGACCTGCCAAGGTCGAATTGGCAGAGAGCTAGGAGATGACACGATCATTGCGCATCAGAGGATTGCCTGGGCAACTTCAACTTGGGAGGGAGTCCAGGACTTTCTCTGGGGAAGGTCAACCCAATTGGCCATCTAACCAAGACATAAGAGATAACACCCAGGGTAATATTCCAGGAAAGAAACCAGCGTCTAGAGAGAATGGAGCAGGCCTTTCCAAGTTCCAGGAGACAGAAACCGACAAGAAATCCAGAAAAAGGAAAACTATCCTACCTGGAAAGGGGGAGGAGTCAGACTGGTCTGAGATGGCTCTGATACTCTGTGTGCTTGGAGGTTGTCAGGACAACTTAGCCTTCTGAGGTTCTTTATGACATCACGGTGAACATGTCCCCCAAGATGGCCGCAAGGTTACAGTTGAGGACTGGCCTAGGCTGCATTATTAAAGGGAGACATACCCAGAAACAGCTTTGGCAAACAGAAAGCGGGCACAGAAACTGGAAGAGATCAAACAGACTCTGATGCCAGGAATAAGAAAGGAATCCTTAGCAAGAAGCGAGAATAGAGGGACAAGCACTGAGAGGACAACATTGTCATCTAGTCAAGTCTATGGGGAGGCCATGCTGATTCAAGCTTGAAACTAGATTGGAAACACGAGGCCACACTTGGGCCTTATCAGACCTACAGTGTCCTTCGGCCTTAAGCATAATCCAAAGTCAAGAAGGATCTCTTGAGGACATTGAAGAGAAGAGTCGATGCCTCCTTTCCTAGGCCCCTAGCATTCTTGCAAGATCAGTCTCACTTTCCATTGCTCTGGCCTCAGGGGGGCCCACTGGCCACATGCTAATGCGTCCCAAGAGATGTCTTGGAAGCCTCGAAGTAA
>NW_025800215.1:41965-46586 GCF_021613505.1 Equus quagga | reverse complement strand
AAAACCAAATTTACGCCATCCCCCAAATCTGATCTCCTCCCAGTGCCACTATCTCTGTGAATATCACTGTTCATCCCAGAACAAGCCACAAACCAAGCAAGCATCTTTGACACCTCCATTTCCTTTACCTTCTGTATCTAATCCATCTCCAAGTCCCACTGCTTTATCCCCCAAATATCTCTGAAGCTGGTTCACTTCTGTCTGTCTCCAAGAGCACAACCTAGCCAAGTCCTTCATGCATTCACTCACTGGAGGCCTACTCTGACCAGGCACTGGGGAAATGGGGACAAATGAAACAGACAACCCAGCATAAGGGAGTTTACAATCGAGAGGAAGACACAGGTAGTAAGTAAACAGGTACTACCATGCAGTGCTAAGCACTCAGAGGAAAATAAAGCACGGGGAGGGGATCAAGAACGTGGAGGATGGAGGCCGTGTCTTACATGAGCTGTGTGACCCGGGAGTGAGTCATGTGGGCTCCGGTCACGAGTCAGAACAGTCCAGGAGAGAAAAAGCAAGTGCGGAGGCCCTGAGGCGGACCCTGCTTGGCCCACGGCACAACTGCAAGGAGGCCAGGGTGAGCAGAGGCCTCGAATGAAGGGCAGAGTGCAAGGAGGGGAAAGGGTAGCTGGGGCCAGACCATGCAGGCCTCTGAGGCCACTCTGGATTGTGCTCTAGGTGACGGAAGCCACCAGAGGTTGTGAGCAAGGGAGTGAGGTGGCCTGATTTGCCTTTTAGATACATTCATGTGCCACACAGTGATGTCAGTCAACGACGGACCGCATAGGTCCCGTAAGAACAGTACCATAGAGCCCAGGTGTGTAGTAGGCTACACGGTCTAGGTTTGTGTAAGTGCCCTCCATCATGTTTGCACAATGACAAATCAATCGACACATCTGACAATGCACCCGTCGTTAAGCTCGCATGACTGTAGGTCATTCTGGCAGCTACAGGGAGAACAGATGTCGGTGGCAGGACGGGAGGTGCAGGGGCATGTGGGGGTCTTTGCTGGGGAGGGCAGGGGGCAAGGACAGACTAACTCACACATATTAGACTGGGCTACGGAGCACGTGGGCTCCACTTTCACCTTGTGAGAAATTCACTCTCTCAAACCACCGCACCTACTGCCATAGACTGCGACCCCGACAGCACTTTGTGCGACTGGAAAACCAGGCCTTCCCTGCAGGAGCGCCAGCAAGTCCCGTGAGTGGAAGGCGGCCCGAGCGACCCTCAGCTGACCACCCTGCACAGTTCAGTCCGCTCGACTCGGTTTCTCACATAAAGACAGCAAAGGAAGAGAAAAAGACAAGGAAAGAGACAAGCACGGTTTCACTGGAGGTAACAGTTTACCCAGATCATCTCTGGATTTCTGAATTTCAGATTTCAAGAATATTTCCACATTTGGGTGTAAACCCAACTCACGAGACGCACAAGTTGGTTTACTCACATCATTCTCATCCTAACTCTTCCAGAAAAGCATGGCCTCCGTGAGTATACTCGGGGCTCATTTCTTAAGCGAGACTCAGATGAGACGCACACCCTTCGGGCCAGCGCCTCTCACCTCTCAACTGGAACATCCCCACTCCCTGAGTGAGGACACAATTGTCTTTCCGGTTTGTTTTGTTTTTCCTACTTGTGAACAGTTTTGAAGGGAAGAAAATTTTTTAAAGAACATTTGGAGGCATCCAGAGGTGGGAGGAGTCCTCTGGGGGAGTGCGCGCTTTCCTGTCCCTGGCTGTTCAAAGGGAAGGCTTTGGCTCTGCTCTAGAGTTAACAATCGGGGGTGCGTCCAGGAGCGTCCAGGTCCTTCACCCGTGCCCGCAGGGAAGTGCTGCCTTCCCCCGGGGAGCCGTTCTGAGGCCACTTTAGTCCAGGCCGATGGAGACTCGTCAGGGATGCAGGAAAGACACAGCCACACGCCCGCACTCCCAGATGTCCCGTCTGCTCTCATCTTGAGGGCACAGAGGAGGTTCACCCATTGAGAGGAACACGCACTGGCCGGCTTGGACGCCCTGACCCCTTCAGACATCCACCCACAGTTTGCCTTTAGGGGCGTCTTGGCAAACCCGAGCAGGGGCTAACTGAGGACGGCGACTCCGTCGCCAGGTGGCCCCAGCACCTCCCTGGACAGCTTTGGCCTCCAGCCAGACCGTCTATTCTGTTTAAGCCAACAACACCCACTTCACTCAGGACGGGAGACTCACTCATGGATGAGAGGCTCCCGGGGAGGGGAGAGGGTCCTTTCTTCTCTGCCCCTGAGCTTTCAGGCCAGACTCGCCCACCCTAAAAGCAGGAGTGACACCCCTCCCAACTCGCAGCTGTTCCCTGCTGCCTGCACTCTCTGCTTACTTTGGGGTGGCGTCCGCCATCTTCCACAAAATTAGTGTATTTCTCCTAAATGAGAGTTGAAAAGATAGAAAGATAGACAAGTGTGGTTCCCACATCAAAAACCTCAACTTACAGCGGGAGGAGATCTCCCCCTGGCGTGGGGCTGGGGCATTGAGGCAGCCTGGCCCGCAGCTCCTCTGCTGGGGCCGCGAGGTAAGGTCAGTGGACTGACTGTCTGGACCTGTCCCAGCCTCAGACATGTCCCCCCATGTCGCGCCAACAGGCTCCGCACTGGCCGCAGGCTGACCTTGGCAGAATGTAACCCTGGGGCTGCGGCTCCTCCCAGCTCCTCAGGGCTTGCCTGGCTCTCAGGCACAGACCAGACCCTGTGACGGGGCTCCCCGGGCCCAGTGGGATCTGGTCCCTGCTCCTCTCCTGCTGACTCTTCTCTGCTCTCCCCGCTCCCATCTGCACACGCTGGCTTCCTTTCTCTGGACTCGCACACAGGCCCTTTCCGATGCCTGGAACACTCCACATCCTGGGTTCCAGCCTTTCATCAGGAAGCCTTTGCCAGCACCGCCCCATCCTGTTCCACGCGGTCACCGCACTGCGTCTCTTTCCTTCCAGGTCCTGACGGGACCCTGTCATTCCACACCCTCGTGTGCACTCAGTTCAGGAGGCTGTCTCCCCACCTGACTGGGCTCCACCAGGGCAGGTCCTGCATCTTTCTGCCAGTGCCCAGCACGGAACTCACTCTCTGCTTATCACAGGACAGGAGCACAGTGGCAGGGCTAGAATCTGACTCCTCCAGGGCCCAAGCCTCCCCAGTTCAACAGCTCTCCATCCCCAACTTCCAAGACAGCCGCCTCTCCCGTTTCTCTCCTCCGATGACCTTCTCAGGCTCAGCCACACACTCTTCTTTAACCCACCTCATAAAAGTTGAGGTTTCCTGGGACTCCGTCCTCTGCCCTGTCCCCTCTCCTGGTCATCGCAAGGCATCTTCAATGCCACCTTTACACCATGGCTTCCTGACCTCCCTTTCGAGTTCCAGCACCCCACACCTCATATGAGCGTCCACCGGCGATCTCTACTCGAGGGTTCCACTCACACCTCAGATGAACCCATCCCACGCCGAACTCATCCTGCACCCTCAAAGGGCCCCTCCTCTTCCCTCGTGAACCCCACTGCACGTGCCTTCATCCGGGCCCCAGTAACGTCTTGCCTACATTATGCATTAACCTCCGGAAGGTTCCCACTCCTAATTTTGCCTCACTTTAAATCTAAGCCCGCCAACGCTTCTAAAGTGACCATTCTTATTAAATTCAAACTACACAAGGACTTCATGAATATGCGCTCTGCGAGAAATCCAAACATTATGTGAGATAAAGTGCCCTCTCCTTACGCTCATTCTCGGTCCCGTTCCAAATGGAGCCAGCTAAGGGGTGCCCCCCAGCCCTGCTCTCTGCCCTTACACACGCATTTTATGTTAGACAAACACCCACGCAGTTTTCTTTACACACATATGGTGAAGCATCTTAGCAGTATTGCGCAGCCTGCTTTGGTCCTTCCCGCACCCTGGGCTTGGGCCACCTCATTGCGCCCTCCCCCTGACTGTGGCGCTGTTCGCCACAGGGACATGCCACGGCTTCTTTAGCTATGCCTTTAGTGAAGAACGTCTGTGCTGTGTCTGATTCAGACCAACCTTTCCAAAATATCAAGGACCGTAACGTTCTTTTGCTTAAAATCCTTTAATTGTCTCCAGTCATCCAGGGGACATTCACATCTCGAGAAGTGCACCAAAGCAAGTTACAGCGCGGCCCCCCGAGCTCTCTAACACCCCTCCTCTGGCGCCTCCTCTGTCCCACATACACTGAGCTTCAGGCAGAATGACCGACCCGCAGCTCCATAACTGCACCACATTTTTGCACGAAGACATGGAAACGTAGCCCCCTTCTGACACAACAGGAGAGAGGAGGAAAGAGACGGAGATTCATTTGTGAAGCGATCACCAGAGAAAAAGAGGAAGCTCGTGTGGGGGCCTGCGCGTCCCCTTCGGCACTTCTTGGGGACTGAGCCCCGGAGAACATTCCTGCCCCACGCCGTCCGCCTGCCAACCAGCCTGCTGCCTGCAGCCATTCCCAGGCACCTGAGCTGCCCACTCGCCGCCCACTCACCTGCGGAGCAGCCTCCAGAACTTTCTCTCTCCACCTTCCAGGGATCTTCTCCTCGCTGCAACAGGGAGATCACTTTGGGTTTGGAAAATGGGAGTCCTGCTCACAGACAAAAAAAAAAA
>NW_025800215.1:39080-41955 GCF_021613505.1 Equus quagga | reverse complement strand
CAGCTTTCTCCACTCATCCCGCGTAAAGAGCACAGCCACATCCTCAAATGTCACCGACACCTATAATGACAAGCCATCCCATCTCACCCAGGACCACCCATCACACACTGAGGAAGGTGGCGGTGGGGAGGCAGACGGCCTACCATGAAATGCTGCTCCTATTATTCCAGGTTCTGAAGATTCCAGATCATCTGTTTAGTGAACAGTCGACCAATGACAAATGTATACTGAGCGTCAGGAAGCATGAACCAGGCTCTGTGTCAACCACAATAAGAGATGTGCGGAGGAACGAAGGCCATCAGTGGGAGTGTCCATTAGAATAATGGTTCTGATGGTGCTTCAATAATACATATTAAAAGCTTTAAACGGTTTTAAACTAATATTTGTTAACTCACCAATTACTATATTTGGATTATAACAGTGCACAAAAATGCACACACAGGACATTTATCGTGGGGTTAGTGATAGCAAAAAAACCGAAAACCTAAATAATCGCTGATGATGGAGACTAGGTTAAATAACTTAAGGGACTATGTGTGTGCTCCCGGGAGCCTGAGGACAGCAGTAACGAAAGACTGAAACAGCTCCCTTTTATTGAACGCTTTCTATGGGTCAGGTACTGTTCTTGGAGTTTTATGTTAATCTGCAATATAATCTTCACTTAAAATTCACAACAACCCTAAGAAGAAGGTACTATTCTTGTCCCCATTTTACACAAGAGAAAACAAAGTCACAGAGAGGATAAGAAATTTGTCTAAAGTCGCACAGCTGTTCAGCAGTAGAGCTGGGACTTGGATCCGGGGAGGTCCCAGTCTCCACTCTGAATCACTCTGCAAAGCGGCCTCTCGAAACCTCCCAAACAGAGTCAACGAACAAACAAGACGATCCATTCAAGGGACTTAACCCCATGTCTGGCTCATTTTAAAGGTTCAGATGTCAGCTGTCATCAAATCAATATAAAATGCTGGGAAATCATTAAAATTGACAGTAATAAGTCAACATTTGTTGACTTAAAAATACAGCCACGATATTAAATAGGAAAGGAAGGTTATAGATCAGTGTGTATAGCTTGCTCCCATTTTTGAAAATAACTATATATGTACGTAGAAAATGATGTTGAGGGATGCATAACAAATGACTGACAGTGATTACCTCCAGATGGTGGGGTTAAGGGCAATTTTACTTTCTTTTGTATACACGAAAAACATATACCCACAAATACACGTACATAGACACAACTATATATACACACAAACACATCTACGCACATACATATATACACGTGCACACGTATACAGATACATATAGGTGCAAATTTTATTCTCTAAAATTTTTACGATGATCACGCAATATTTTTATGGTAAGAAAAAGCATTAAATTACTTGCATATTGGGGAGGAATGCAAGAAATGACCTTTGCTCTCAAAGAATTTACAACCCAAGTGGCAGGCAAGAGAAGTGCAGGAAATGACTTGAACAATGAAAGAGAAAGACGTAGCTGGACAGGACCATATACCATCTCCCAGTTCAGTCTTCATTTGAGATAGAAACACAGGGTCCAGGGCAGTCAAGACCCGGGTCACATACTCTCCTAGTGGCAGAGGCAGGACAGTAATTAAAGGTTCCTTTTAACCCAGCACTCGGTATAGTCTGTCTCTGGTCTGAAAGGTCCTGTCACTGAGTGTTACACACGAGTCCACGCGGTCCTGCCACAGGGGCAGCAGGCAAGGTTGGGGAGGATGCTGTCGGGGATCCAGTCACACGCAGGGATGGAGAAGATTCTGGGCAAGAGAGCAAGTTGGCTCAGCTGGCATGGAAGGGAAAGCCTTAGAAAAGATCAGCCCAGACTGGCAGTGGCAGGCTCATGCCTCAGGAGACAAACCCCACTGCACTCTCCCCAAAAGCTGCCCACAGTGCAGAAGAGCTTGGGCACCACAGGGCTGGGTCTGCCCTGCTTCTGAAAGGTGCACCGGAGGCATGGCCGGACCATACCCCAAGCCTGAACCTGAAGGCCAGACACCCTGAGCCTGAATTCACGTTAATTTCTTTGAGCCTCAGTTTCCCCATATGTAAAATGAGGCTAATAACTGTTATGAGAGCGAGAACAAAGGTGATGCCCTGGGGACATATCTCAGCTACACTCACTGTTCCTGTCACAGGAGGATCAGTAAAGAAAGGAGGAGGATTTTCTGGGTCCTAGAAACACAGCAGAGCAGCTTCTGGCTATCAACGTTAACAGTATTACTACTGGAATAATATGACTCCGCTACCACAAGCGCCACACACGAACATCTACCATCTGCCCGGCCCCATCTAACACTCTCAAGAACTAACTCACTGATGCTCTCCCAACCCTATGAGGTAGGCACTGCTCTTACTCCCATTTGACAGGTGAGGAAACTGAGGCACGGAGAGGTGGAGTTACATGTCCAAAGCCCACAAACGGCAACAGAGGAGATGGGTTCACACCCCGCCGCCTGTCTCTCAGCCCCACCTCCTCACCACTGTGCACACGGCCTCTCTACCACCCGGACCCCACGTACCTCCCTGCCGCTGCCCGAGGGGCTTCTCTCTGCCTGGGAGTCCAGAGACCTCTCCCACTGGGTCCCCTCCCGCCCGGCTCCGCTTTGTTCACGGGGGGCCCTCCTCATCCCCAACCCCATCCCCATCCCCAACCCCACAACACGAAGATGGAGACGGCAGGTCGAGAAGGCTTTTCGCGAGAGTGGGAGAGCAAGGCACGCGATCCACAAAGTTAAGAGGCAGAAAAAACGGAAAACTATGGGCTGGAGACGCCTGGGGAGTGGAGACGCCTGGGGAAGGTGTCACGAGGATTCGCGGGGGAGCAAAGAAAAAGAAAAGAAAAGCATTCTTGC